>NW_027017189.1:0-249971 GCF_036013445.1 Caloenas nicobarica
GAGCCTGACAGAGCCCGACAGGGCCCGACAGAGCCCGACAGAGCCCGACAGAGCCCGACAGGGCCCGACAGAGCCTGACAGAGCCCGACAGGGCCCAGTAGAGCCCGACAGAGCCCGACAGAGCCCGACAGAGCCCGACAGGCCCCGACAGAGCCCGACAGAGCCCGACAGGGCCCCACAGAGCCCGACAGAGCCCGACAGGGCCCGACAGAGCCCGACAGAGCCCGACAGGGCCCGACAGGGCCCAGTAGAGCCCGACAGAGCCCGACAGAGCCCGACAGGGCCCGACAGGGCCCGACAGGGCCCGACAGAGCCCGACAGGACCCGACAGGGCCCGACAGAGCCCAGTAGAGCCCGACAGAGCCCGACAGAGCCCGACAGAGCCCGACAGGGCCCGACAGGGCCCAGTAGAGCCCGACAGAGCCCGACAGAGCCCGACAGAGCCCGACAGGGCCCGACAGAGCCCGACAGAGCCCGACAGGGCCCGACAGGGCCCAGTAGAGCCCGACAGAGCCCGACAGAGCCCGACAGAGCCCAGTAGAGCCCGACAGGGCCCGACAGAGCCCGACAGGGCCCGAAAGGGCCCGACAGAACCCAGTAGAGCCCGACAGAGCCCGACAGAGCCCGACAGAGCCCGACAGGGCCCGACAGGGCCCAGTAGAGCCCGACAGAGCCCGACAGAGCCCGACAGAGCCCGACAGGGCCCGACAGAGCCCGACAGAGCCCGACAGGGCCCGACAGGGCCCGACAGGGCCCAGTAGAGCCCGACAGAGCCCGACAGAGCCCGACAGAACCCGTCAGAGACCGACAGAGTCCGACAGAGCCCGACAGAGCCCGACAGGGCCCAGTAGAGCCCGACAGAGCCCGACAGAGCCCGGACAGAGACCGACAGGGCCCGACAGAGCCCGACAGAGCCCGACAGAGCCCGACAGTGCCCGACAGGGCCCAGTAGAGCCCGACAGAGCCCGACAGAGCCCGACAGAGCCCGACAGGGCCCGACAGAGCCCGACAGAGCCCAGTAGAGCCCAGTAGAGCCCGACAGAGCCCGATAGAGCCCGACAGAGCCCGACAGAGCCCAGTAGAGCCCGACAGAGCCCGACAGAGCCCGACAGAGCCCGACAGGGCCCGACAGAGCCCGACAGAGCCCGACAGGGCCCGACAGAGCCCGACAGGTCCCGACAGGGCCCAACAGAGCCCGACAGGGCCCGACAGGGCCCGACAGGGCCCGACAGGGCCCGACAGAGCCCGACAGAGCCCGACAGGGCCCGACAGAGCCCAGTAGAGCCCGTCAGAGCCCGACAGAGCCCGACAGAGCCCGACAGAGCCCGACAGGGCCCGACAGGGCCCGACAGAGCCCAGTTTAGCCCAGTAGAACCCGACAGAGCCCGACAGATCCCAGTAGAGCCCGACAGAGCCCGAAAGAGCCCGACAGGGCCCGACAGGGCCCGACAGAGCCCAGTTTAGCCCAGTAGAGCCCGACAGAGCCCGACAGAGCCCGACAGAGCCCGACAGAGCCCGACAGGGCCCGACAGAGGCCGACAGGGCCCGACAGAGCACGACAGAGCCCGACAGAGCCCAGTAGAGCCCGACAGAGCCCGACAGAGCCCGACAGAGCCCGACAGGGCCCGACAGAGCCCGACAGAGCCCGACAGGGCCCGACAGGGCCCGACAGAGCCCAGTAGAGCCCGACAGAGCCCGACAGAGCCCGACAGAGCCCGACAGGGCCCAACAGAGCCCGACAGAGCCCGACAGAGCCCGACAGAGCCCGAAAGAGCCCGACAGGGCCCGACAGGGCCCGACAGGGCCCGACAGGGCCCGACAGAGCCCGACAGGCCCGAAAGGGCCCGACAGGGCCCGACAGGGCCCAGTAGAGCCCGACAGAGCCCGACAGAGACCAGTAGAGCCCGACAGAGCCCGACAGAGCCCGACAGGGCCCGACAGGGCCCGACAGAGCCCGACAGAGCCCGACAGAGCCCGACAGGGCCCAGTAGAGAACGACAGAGCCCGACAGAGCCCGACAGGGCCCGACAGGGCCCGAAAGGGCCCAACAGGGAACAGTAGAGCCCAGTAGAGCCCGACAGAGCCCGACAGAGCCCGACAGGGCCCGACAGAGCCCGACAGAGCCCAGTAGAGCCCGACAGAGCCCGACAGAGCCCGACAGAGACCGACAGAGCCCGACAGAACCCGACAGAGCCCGACAGAGCCCAGTAGAGCCCGACAGAGCCCGACAGAGCACGACAGAGCCCGACAGGGCCCGACAGGGCCCGACAGGGCCCAGTAGAGCTCGACAGAGCCCGACAGAGCCCGACAGGGCCCGACAGAGCCCGACAGAGCCCGACAGGGCCCGACAGGGCCCAGTAGAGCCCGACAGAGCCCGACAGAGCCCGACAGAGCCCGACAGGGCCCGACAGGGCCCGACAGAGCCCGACAGAGCCCGACAGGGCCCAGTAGAGCCCGACAGAGCCCGACAGAGCCCGACAGAGCCCAGTAGAGCCCGAAAGAGCCCGACAGAGCCCGACAGAGCCCGACAGGGCCCGACAGACCCCGACAGGGCCCGACAGAGCCCGACAGAGCCCGACAGGGCCCGACAGAGCCCGACAGGGCCCGACAGAGCCCGACAGAGCCAAGTAGAGCCCGACAGAGCCCGACAGAGCCCGACAGAGCCCGACAGGGCCCGACAGGGCCCGACAGAGCCCGACAGGGCCCGACAGAGCCCGACAGAGCCCAGTAGAGCCCGACAGAGCCCGACAGAGCCCGACAGAACCCGACAGAGCCCGACAGAGCCCAGTAGAGCCCGACAGAGCCCGACAGAGCCCAGTAGAGCCCGACAGAGCCCGACAGAGCCCGACAGAGCCCGACAGAGCCCGACAGAACCCGACAGAGCCCGACAGAGCCCAGTAGAGCCCGACAGAGCCCGACAGAGCCCGACAGGGCCCGACAGGGCCCAGTAGAGCCCGACAGAGCCCGACAGAGCCCGACAGAGCCCGACAGGGCCCGACAGGGCCCGGCAGAGCCAGACAGAGCCCAGTAGAGCCCGACAGAGCCCGACAGAGCCCGACAGAGCCCGACAGGGCCCGACAGAGCCCGACAGAGCCCGACAGGGCCCAGTAGAGCCCGACAGAGCCCAACAGAGCCCGACAGGGCCCGACAGAGCCCGAAAGGGCCCGACAGGGCCCGACAGAGCCCAGTAGAGCCCCGACAGGGCCCCGACAGAGCCCGACAGAGCCCGACAGGGCCCAGTAGAGCCCAGTAGAGCCCGACAGAGCCCAGAAGAGCCCGACAGAACCCGACAGGGGCCGACAGGGCCCGACAGAGCCCGACAGAGCCCAGTAGAGCCCGACAGAGCCGACAGAGCCCGACAGAGCCCGACAGGGCCCGACAGGGCCCGACAGAGCCCGACAGAGCCCGACAGGGCCCAACAGAGCCCGACAGAGCCCGACAGAGCCCGACAGGGCCCAGTAGAGCCCGACAGAGCCCGACAGAGCCTGACAGATCCCGACAGAGCCCAGTAGAGCCCGACAGAGCCCGACAGAGCCCGACAGAGCCCGACAAAGCCCGAAAGAGCCCAGTAGAGCCCGACAGAGCCCGACAGGGCCCGACAGGGCCCGACAGGTCCCAGTAGAGCCCGACAGAGCCCGACAGAGCCCAGTAGAGCCCAGTAGAGCCCGTCAGAGCCCGACAGAGCCCGACAGAGCCCGACAGGGCCCGACAGGGCCCGACAGAGCCCAGTTTAGCCCAGTAGAACCCCACAGAGCCCGACAGATCCCAGTAGAGCCCGACAGAGCCCGACAGAGCCCGACAGGGCCCGACAGGGCCCGACAGAGCCCAGTTTAGCCCAGTAGAGCCCGACAGAGCCCGACAGAGCCCGACAGAGCCCGACAGAGCCCGACAGGGCCCGACAGAGGCCGACAGGGCCCGACAGAGCACGACAGAGCCCGACAGAGCCCAGTAGAGCCCGACAGAGCCCGACAGAGCCCGACAGAGCCCGACAGGGCCCGACAGAGCCCGACAGGGCCCGACAGGGCCCGACAGAGCCCAGTAGAGCCCGACAGAGCCCGACAGAGCCCGACAGAGCCCGACAGGGCCCAACAGAGCCCGACAGAGCCCGACAGAGCCCGAAAGAGCCCGACAGGGCTCGACAGGGCCTGACAGAGCCCGACAGGGCCCGACAGGGCCCGACAGAGCCCGAAAGAGCCCGACAGGGCCCGACAGGTCCCGACAGGGCCCGATAGTGCCCAACAGAGCCCGACAGGGCCCGACAGGGCCCAGTAAAGCCCGACAGAGCCCGACAGAGCCCGACAGAGCCCGACAGGGCCCGACAGAGCCCGACAGAGCCCGACAGGGCCCGACAGGGCCCAGTAGAGCCCGACAGAGCCCGACAGAGACCAGTAGAGCCCGACAGAGCCCGACAGAGCCCGACAGGGCCCGACAGGGCCCGACAGAGCCCGACAGAGCCCGACAGAGCCCGACAGGGCCCAGTAGAGAACGACAGAGCCCGACAGAGCCCGACAGGGCCCGACAGGGCCCGAAAGGGCCCAACAGGGAACAGTAGAGCCCAGTAGAGCCCGACAGAGCCCGACAGAGCCCGACAGGGCCCGACAGAGCCCGACAGAGCCCAGTAGAGCCCGACAGAGCCCGACAGAGCCCGACAGAGACCGACAGAGCCCGACAGAGCCCGACAGAGCCCGACAGAGCCCAGTAGAGCCCGACAGAGCCCGACAGAGCACGACAGAGCCCGACAGGGCCCGACAGGGCCCGACAGGGCCCAGTAGAGCCCGACAGAGCCCGACAGAGCCCGACAGGGCCCGACAGAGCCCGACAGAGCCTGACAGGGCCCGACAGGGCCCGACAGGGCCCAGTAGAGCCCGACAGAGCCCGACAGGGCCCAGTAGAGCCCGACAGAGCCCGACAGAGCCCGACAGAGCCCAGTAGAGCCCGACAGAGCCCGACAGAGCCCGACAGAGCCCGACAGGGCCCGACAGAGCCCGACAGAGCCCGACAGGGCCCGACAGAGCCCGACAGGGCCCGACAGAGCCCGACAGAGCCAAGTAGAGCCCGACAGAGCCCGACAGAGCCCGACAGAGCCCGACAGGGCCCGACAGGGCCCGACAGAGCCCGACAGGGCCCGAGAGAGCCCGACAGAGCCCAGTAGAGCCCGACAGAGCCCGACAGAGCCCGACAGAACCCGACAGAGCCCGACAGAGCCCAGTAGAGCCCGACAGAGCCCGACAGAGCCCAGTAGAGCCCGACAGAGCCCGACAGAGTCCGACAGAGCCCGACAGAGCCCGACAGAACCCGACAGAGCCCGACAGCGCCCAGTAGAGCCCGACAGAGCCCGACAGAGCCCGACAGGGCCCGACAGGGCCCAGTAGAGCCCGACAGAGCCCGACAGAGCCCGACAGAGCCCGACAGGGCCCGACAGGGCCCGACAGAGCCAGACAGAGCCCAGTAGAGCCCGACAGAGCCTGACAGAGCCCGACAGAGCCCGACAGGGCCCGACAGAGCCCGACAGAGCCCGACAGGGCCCAGTAGAGCCCGACAGAGCCCGACAGAGCCCGACAGAGCCCGACAGATTCCGACAGGGCCCGACAGAGCCCGAAAGGGCCCGACAGGGCCCGACAGAGCCCAGTAGAGCCCGACAGGGCCCGACAGAGCCCGACAGAGCCCGACAGAGCCCGACAGGGCCCAGTAGAGCCCAGTAGAGCCCGACAGAGCCCAGTAGAGCCCGACAGAGCCCGACAGGGGCCGACAGGGCCCGACAGAGCCCGACAGATCCCAGTAGAGCCCGACAGAGCCCGATAGAGCCCGACAGAGCCCGACAGGGCCCGACAGGGCCCGACAGAGCCCGACAGAGCCCGACAGGGCCCAACAGAGCTCGACAGAGCCCGACAGAGCCCGACAGGGCCCAGTAGAGCCCGACAGAGCCCGACAGAGCCTGACAGATCCCGACAGAGCCCAGTAGAGCCCGACAGAGCCCGACAGAGCCCGACAGAGCCCGACAAAGCCCGAAAGAGCCCAGTAGAGCCCGACAGAGCCCGACAGGGCCCGACAGGGCCCGACAGGGCCCAGTAGAGCCCGACAGAGCCCGACAGAGCCCAGTTGAGCCCAGAAGAGCCCGACAGAGCCTGACAGAGCCCGACAGAGCCCGACAGGGCCCGACAGAGCCCGACAGAGCCCGACAGGGCCCGACAGAGCCCGACAGAGCCCGACAGAGCCCGACAGAGCCCAGTAGAGCCCGACAGAGCCCGACAGAGCCCGACAGGGCCCGACAGGGCCCGACAGGGCCCGACAGAGCCCGACAGGACCCGACAGGGCCCGACAGAGCCCAGTAGAGCCCGACAGAGCCCGACAGAGCCCGACAGAGCCCGACAGGGCCCGACAGGGCCCAGTAGAGCCCGACAGAGCCCGACAGAGCCCGACAGAGCCCGACAGGGCCCGACAGAGCCCGACAGAGCCCGACAGGGCCCGACAGGGCCCAGTAGAGCCCGACAGAGCCCGACAGAGCCCGACAGAGCCCAGTAGAGCCCGACAGGGCCCGACAGAGCCCGACAGGGCCCGAAAGGGCCCGACAGAACCCAGTAGAGCCCGACAGAGCCCGACAGAGCCCGACAGAGCCCGACAGGGCCCGACAGGGCCCAGTAGAGCCCGACAGAGCCCGACAGAGCCCGACAGAGCCCGACAGGGCCCGACAGAGCCCGACAGAGCCCGACAGGGCCCGACAGGGCCCGACAGGGCCCAGTAGAGCCCGACAGAGCCCGACAGAGCCCGACAGAACCCGTCAGAGACCGACAGAGTCCGACAGAGCCCGACAGAGCCCGACAGGGCCCAGTAGAGCCCGACAGAGCCCGACAGAGCCCGACAGAGACCGACAGGGCCCGACAGAGCCCGACAGAGCCCGACAGAGCCCGACAGTGCCCGACAGGGCCCAGTAGAGCCCGACAGAGCCCGACAGAGCCCGACAGAGCCCGACAGGTCCCGACAGAGCCCGACAGAGCCCAGTAGAGCCCAGTAGAGCCCGACAGAGCCCGACAGAGCCCGACAGAGCCCGACAGAGCCCAGTAGAGCCCGACAGAGCCCGACAGAGCCCGACAGAGCCCGACAGGGCCCGACAGAGCCCGACAGAGCCCGACAGGGCCCGACAGAGCCCGACAGGTCCCGACAGGGCCCAACAGAGCCCGACAGGGCCCGACAGGGCCCGACAGGGCCCGACAGGGCCCGACAGAGCCCGACAGAGCCCGACAGGGCCCGACAGAGCCCAGTAGAGCCCGTCAGAGCCCGACAGAGCCCGACAGAGCCCGACAGAGCCCGACAGGGCCCGACAGGGCCCGACAGAGCCCAGTTTAGCCCAGTAGAACCCGACAGAGCCCGACAGATCCCAGTAGAGCCCGACAGAGCCCGACAGAGCCCGACAGGGCCCGACAGGGCCCGACAGAGCCCAGTTTAGCCCAGTAGAGCCCGACAGAGCCCGACAGAGCCCGACAGAGCCCGACAGAGCCCGACAGGGCCCGACAGAGGCCGACAGGGCCCGACAGAGCACGACAGAGCCCGACAGAGCCCAGTAGAGCCCGACAGAGCCCGACAGAGCCCGACAGAGCCCGACAGGGCCCGACAGAGCCCGACAGAGCCCGACAGGGCCCGACAGGGCCCGACAGAGCCCAGTAGAGCCCGACAGAGCCCGACAGAGCCCGACAGAGCCCGACAGGGCCCAACAGAGCCCGACAGAGCCCGACAGAGCCCGACAGAGCCCGAAAGAGCCCGACAGGGCCCGACAGGGCCCGACAGGGCCCGACAGGGCCCGACAGAGCCCGACAGGGCCCGAAAGGGCCCGACAGGGCCCGACAGGGCCCAGTAGAGCCCGACAGAGCCCGACAGAGACCAGTAGAGCCCGACAGAGCCCGACAGAGCCCGACAGGGCCCGACAGGGCCCGACAGAGCCCGACAGAGCCCGACAGAGCCCGACAGGGCCCAGTAGAGAACGACAGAGCCCGACAGAGCCCGACAGGGCCCGACAGGGCCCGAAAGGGCCCAACAGGGAACAGTAGAGCCCAGTAGAGCCCGACAGAGCCCGACAGAGCCCGACAGGGCCCGACAGAGCCCGACAGAGCCCAGTAGAGCCCGACAGAGCCCGACAGAGCCCGACAGAGACCGACAGAGCCCGACAGAACCCGACAGAGCCCGACAGAGCCCAGTAGAGCCCGACAGAGCCCGACAGAGCACGACAGAGCCCGACAGGGCCCGACAGGGCCCGACAGGGCCCAGTAGAGCTCGACAGAGCCCGACAGAGCCCGACAGGGCCCGACAGAGCCCGACAGAGCCCGACAGGGCCCGACAGGGCCCAGTAGAGCCCGACAGAGCCCGACAGAGCCCGACAGAGCCCGACAGGGCCCGACAGGGCCCGACAGAGCCCGACAGAGCCCGACAGGGCCCAGTAGAGCCCGACAGAGCCCGACAGAGCCCGACAGAGCCCAGTAGAGCCCGAAAGAGCCCGACAGAGCCCGACAGAGCCCGACAGGGCCCGACAGACCCCGACAGGGCCCGACAGAGCCCGACAGAGCCCGACAGGGCCCGACAGAGCCCGACAGGGCCCGACAGAGCCCGACAGAGCCAAGTAGAGCCCGACAGAGCCCGACAGAGCCCGACAGAGCCCGACAGGGCCCGACAGGGCCCGACAGAGCCCGACAGGGCCCGACAGAGCCCGACAGAGCCCAGTAGAGCCCGACAGAGCCCGACAGAGCCCGACAGAACCCGACAGAGCCCGACAGAGCCCAGTAGAGCCCGACAGAGCCCGACAGAGCCCAGTAGAGCCCGACAGAGCCCGACAGAGCCCGACAGAGCCCGACAGAGCCCGACAGAACCCGACAGAGCCCGACAGAGCCCAGTAGAGCCCGACAGAGCCCGACAGAGCCCGACAGGGCCCGACAGGGCCCAGTAGAGCCCGACAGAGCCCGACAGAGCCCGACAGAGCCCGACAGGGCCCGACAGGGCCCGACAGAGCCAGACAGAGCCCAGTAGAGCCCGACAGAGCCCGACAGAGCCCGACAGAGCCCGACAGGGCCCGACAGAGCCCGACAGAGCCCGACAGGGCCCAGTAGAGCCCGACAGAGCCCGACAGAGCCCGACAGGGCCCGACAGAGCCCGAAAGGGCCCGACAGGGCCCGACAGAGCCCAGTAGAGCCCGACAGGGCCCGACAGAGCCCGACAGAGCCCGACAGGGCCCAGTAGAGCCCAGTAGAGCCCGACAGAGCCCAGTAGAGCCCGACAGAACCCGACAGGGGCCGACAGGGCCCGACAGAGCCCGACAGAGCCCAGTAGAGCCCGACAGAGCCCGACAGAGCCCGACAGAGCCCGACAGGGCCCGACAGGGCCCGACAGAGCCCGACAGAGCCCGACAGGGCCCAACAGAGCCCGACAGAGCCCGACAGAACCCGACAGGGCCCAGTAGAGCCCGACAGAGCCCGACAGAGCCTGACAGATCCCGACAGAGCCCAGTAGAGCCCGACAGAGCCCGACAGAGCCCGACAGAGCCCGACAAAGCCCGAAAGAGCCCAGTAGAGCCCGACAGAGCCCGACAGGGCCCGACAGGGCCCGACAGGTCCCAGTAGAGCCCGACAGAGCCCGACAGAGCCCAGTAGAGCCCAGTAGAGCCCGTCAGAGCCCGACAGAGCCCGACAGAGCCCGACAGGGCCCGACAGGGCCCGACAGAGCCCAGTTTAGCCCAGTAGAACCCCACAGAGCCCGACAGATCCCAGTAGAGCCCGACAGAGCCCGACAGAGCCCGACAGGGCCCGACAGGGCCCGACAGAGCCCAGTTTAGCCCAGTAGAGCCCGACAGAGCCCGACAGAGCCCGACAGAGCCCGACAGAGCCCGACAGGGCCCGACAGAGGCCGACAGGGCCCGACAGAGCACGACAGAGCCCGACAGAGCCCAGTAGAGCCCGACAGAGCCCGACAGAGCCCGACAGAGCCCGACAGGGCCCGACAGAGCCCGACAGGGCCCGACAGGGCCCGACAGAGCCCAGTAGAGCCCGACAGAGCCCGACAGAGCCCGACAGAGCCCGACAGGGCCCAACAGAGCCCGACAGAGCCCGACAGAGCCCGACAGAGCCCGAAAGAGCCCGACAGGGCTCGACAGGGCCTGACAGAGCCCGACAGGGCCCGACAGGGCCCGACAGAGCCCGAAAGAGCCCGACAGGGCCCGACAGGTCCCGACAGGGCCCGATAGTGCCCAACAGAGCCCGACAGGGCCCGACAGGGCCCAGTAAAGCCCGACAGAGCCCGACAGAGCCCGACAGAGCCCGACAGGGCCCGACAGAGCCCGACAGAGCCCGACAGGGCCCGACAGGGCCCAGTAGAGCCCGACAGAGCCCGACAGAGACCAGTAGAGCCCGACAGAGCCCGACAGAGCCCGACAGGGCCCGACAGGGCCCGACAGAGCCCGACAGAGCCCGACAGAGCCCGACAGGGCCCAGTAGAGAACGACAGAGCCCGACAGAGCCCGACAGGGCCCGACAGGGCCCGAAAGGGCCCAACAGGGAACAGTAGAGCCCAGTAGAGCCCGACAGAGCCCGACAGAGCCCGACAGGGCCCGACAGAGCCCGACAGAGCCCAGTAGAGCCCGACAGAGCCCGACAGAGCCCGACAGAGACCGACAGAGCCCGACAGAGCCCGACAGAGCCCGACAGAGCCCAGTAGAGCCCGACAGAGCCCGACAGAGCACGACAGAGCCCGACAGGGCCCGACAGGGCCCGACAGGGCCCAGTAGAGCCCGACAGAGCCCGACAGAGCCCGACAGGGCCCGACAGAGCCCGACAGAGCCTGACAGGGCCCGACAGGGCCCGACAGGGCCCAGTAGAGCCCGACAGAGCCCGACAGGGCCCAGTAGAGCCCGACAGAGCCCGACAGAGCCCGACAGAGCCCAGTAGAGCCCGACAGAGCCCGACAGAGCCCGACAGAGCCCGACAGGGCCCGACAGAGCCCGACAGGGCCCGACAGAGCCCGACAGAGCCCGACAGGGCCCGACAGAGCCCGACAGGGCCCGACAGAGCCCGACAGAGCCAAGTAGAGCCCGACAGAGCCCGACAGAGCCCGACAGAGCCCGACAGGGCCCGACAGGGCCCGACAGAGCCCGACAGGGCCCGACAGAGCCCGACAGAGCCCAGTAGAGCCCGACAGAGCCCGACAGAGCCCGACAGAACCCGACAGAGCCCGACAGAGCCCAGTAGAGCCCGACAGAGCCCGACAGAGCCCAGTAGAGCCCGACAGAGCCCGACAGAGTCCGACAGAGCCCGACAGAGCCCGACAGAACCCGACAGAGCCCGACAGAGCCCAGTAGAGCCCGACAGAGCCCGACAGAGCCCGACAGGGCCCGACAGGGCCCAGTAGAGCCCGACAGAGCCCGACAGAGCCCGACAGAGCCCGACAGGGCCCGACAGGGCCCGACAGAGCCAGACAGAGCCCAGTAGAGCCCGACAGAGCCTGACAGAGCCCGACAGAGCCCGACAGGGCCCGACAGAGCCCGACAGAGCCCGACAGGGCCCAGTAGAGCCCGACAGAGCCCGACAGAGCCCGACAGAGCCCGACAGATTCCGACAGGGCCCGACAGAGCCCGAAAGGGCCCGACAGGGCCCGACAGAGCCCAGTAGAGCCCGACAGGGCCCGACAGAGCCCGACGGAGCCCGACAGAGCCCGACAGGGCCCAGTAGAGCCCAGTAGAGCCCGACAGAGCCCAGTAGAGCCCGACAGAGCCCGACAGGGGCCGACAGGGCCCGACAGAGCCCGACAGATCCCAGTAGAGCCCGACAGAGCCCGATAGAGCCCGACAGAGCCCGACAGGGCCCGACAGGGCCCGACAGAGCCCGACAGAGCCCGACAGGGCCCAACAGAGCTCGACAGAGACCGACAGAGCCCGACAGGGCCCAGTAGAGCCCGACAGAGCCCGACAGAGCCTGACAGATCCCGACAGAGCCCAGTAGAGCCCGACAGAGCCCGACAGAGCCCGACAGAGCCCGACAAAGCCCGAAAGAGCCCAGTAGAGCCCGACAGAGCCCGACAGGGCCCGACAGGGCCCGACAGGGCCCAGTAGAGCCCGACAGAGCCCGACAGAGCCCAGTTGAGCCCAGAAGAGCCCGACAGAGCCTGACAGAGCCCGACAGAGCCCGACAGGGCCCGACAGAGCCCGACAGAGCCCGACAGGGCCCGACAGAGCCCGACAGAGCCCGACAGAGCCCGACAGAGCCCAGTAGAGCCCGACAGAGCCCGACAGAGCCCGACAGAGCTTGACAGAGCCCGACAGGGCCCGACAGGGCCCAGTAGAGCCCGACAGAGCCCGACAGAGCCCAGTAGAGCCCAGTAGAGCCCGACAGAGCCCGACAGAGCCCGACAGAGCCCGACAGGGCCCGACAGGGCCCAGTAGAGCCCGACAGAGCCCGACAGGGCCCGACAGGGCCCGACAGGGCCCAGTAGAGCCCAGTAGAGCCCGACAGAGCCCGACAGAGCCCGACAGAGCCCAGTAGAGCCCGACAGAGCCCGACAGAGCCCGACTGGGCCCGACAGGGCCCGACAGAGCCCAGTAGAGCCCGACAGAGCCCGACAGAGCCCGACAGAGCCCGACAGGGCCCGACAGGGCCCGACAGAGCCCGACAGAGCCCGACAGGGCCCGACAGGGCCCAGTAGAGCCCGACAGAGCCCGACAGAGCCCGACAGGGCCCGACAGGGCCCGACAGGGCCCGACAGAGCTCGACAGAGCCCAGTAGAGCCCGACAGTGCCCGACAGAGCCCGACAGAGCCCGAGAGAACCCGACAGAGCCCGACAGAGCCCAGTAGAGCCCGACAGAGCCCGACAGAGCCCGACAGGGCCCGACAGAGCCCGATAGAGCCCGACAGAGCCCGACAGGGCCCGACAGGGCCCAGTAGATCCCAGTAGAGCCCGACAGAGCCCGACAGAGCCCGACAGGGCCCGACAGAGCCCGACAGGGCCCGACAGAGCCCGACAGAGCCCAGTAGAGCCCGACAGAGCCCGACAGAGCCCGACAGAACCCGACAGAGCCCGACAGAGCCCAGTAGAGCCCGACAGAGCCCGACAGAGCCCAGTAGAGCCCAGTAGAGCCCGACAGAGCCCGACAGAGCCCGACAGAGCCCGACAGAGCCCGACAGAACCCGACAGAGCCCGACAGAGCCCAGTAGAGCCCGACAGAGCCCGACAGAGCCCAACAGAGGCCGACAGGGCCCGACAGGGCCCGACAGGGCCCAGTAGAGCCCGACAGAGCCCAACAGAGCCCGACAGAGCCCGACAGGGCCCGACAGGGCCCGACAGAGCCAGACAGAGCCCAGTAGAGCTCGACAGAGCCTGACAGAGCCCGACAGAGCCCGACAGGGCCCGACAGAGCCCGACAGAGCCCGACAGGGCCCAGTAGAGCCCGACAGAGCCCGACAGAGCCCGACAGAGCCCGACAGGGCCCGACAGAGCCCGAAAGGGCCCGACAGGGTCCGACAGAGCCCGACAGAACGCAGTAGAGCCCGACAGAGCCCGACAGAGCCCGACAGAGCCCGACAGGGCCCAGTAGAGCCCAGTAGAGCCCGACAGAGCCCAGTACAGCCCGACAGAGCCCGACAGGGCCCGACAGGGCCCGACAGAGCCCGACAGAGCCTGACAGAGCCCGACAGGGCCCGACAGAGCCCGACAGAGCCCGACAGAGCCCGACAGGGCCCTGTAGAGCCCGACAGAGCCCGACAGAGCCCGACAGAACCCGACAGAGCCCAATAGAGCCCGACAGAGCCCGACAGAGCCCGACAGAGCCCGACAGGGCCCGACAGGGCCCGACAGAGCCCGACAGAGCCCAACAGGGCCCAACAGAGCCCGACAGAGCCCGACAGAGCCCGACAGGGCCCAGTAGAGCCCGACAGAGCCCGACAGAGCCTGACAGAACCCGACAGAGCCCAGTAGAGCCCGACAGAGCCCGACATAGCCCGACAGAGCCCGACAAAGCCCGAAAGAGCCCAGTAGAGCCCGACAGAGCCCGACAGGGCCCGACAGGGCCCGACAGGGCCCAGTAGAGCCCGACAGAGCCCGGCAGAGCCCAGTAGAGCCCAGTAGAGCCCAACAGAGCCCGACAGAGCCCGACAGAGCCCGACAGGGCCCGACAGAGCCCGACAGAGCCCAGTAGAGCCCGACAGAGCCCGACAGACCCCGACAGAGCCCGACAGGGCCTGACAGGGCCCGACAGAGCCCGACAGATCCCAGTAGAGCCCAGTAGAGCCCGACAGAGCCCGACAGGGCCCGACAGAGCCCGAAAGGGCCCGACAGGGCCCGACAGAGCCCAGTAGAGCCCGACAGGGCCCGACAGAGCCCGACAGAGCCCGACAGAGCCCGACAGGGCCCAGTAGAGCCCAGTAGAGCCCGACAGAGCCCAGTAGAGCCCGACAGAGCCCGACAGGGGCCGACAGGGCCCGACAGAGCCCGACAGAGCCCAGTAGAGCCCGACAGAGCCCGACAGAGCCCGACAGAGCCCGACAGGGCCCGACAGGGCCCGACAGAGCCCGACAGAGCCCGACAGGGCCCAACAGAGCCCGACAGTGCCCGACAGAGCCCGACAGGGCCCAGTAGAGCCCGACAGAGCCCGACAGAGCCTGACAGATCCCGACAGAGCCCAGTAGAGCCCGACAGAGCCCGACAGAGCCCGACAGAGCCCGACAAAGCCCGAAAGAGCCCAGTAGAGCCCGACAGAGCCCGACAGGGCCCGACAGGGCCCGACAGGGCCCAGTAGAGCCCGACAGAGCCCGACAGAGCCCAGTAGAGCCAAGTAGAGCCCGACAGAGCCTGACAGAGCCCGACAGAGCCCGACAGGGCCCGACAGAGCCCGACAGAGCCCGACAGAGCCCGACAGAGCCCAGTAGAGCCCGACAGAGCCCGACAGAGCCCGACAGAGCTTGACAGAGCCCGACAGGGCCCGACAGGGCCCAGTAGAGCCCGACAGAGCCCGACAGAGCCCAGTAGAGCCCGACAGAGCCCGACAGAGCCCGACAGAGCCCGACAGGGCCCGACAGGGCCCAGTAGAGCCCGACAGAGCCCGACAGGGCCCGACAGGGCCCGACAGGGCCCAGTAGAGCCCGACAGAACCCGACAGAGCCCGACAGAGCCCGACAGAGCCCGACAGAGCCCGACAGGGCCCGACAGGGCCCAGTAGAGCCCGACAGAGCCCGACAGAGCCCAGTAGAGCACAGTAGAGCCCGACAGAGCCCGACAGAGCCCGACAGAGCCCAGTAGAGCCCGACAGAGCCCGACAGAGCCCGATAGGGCCCGACAGGGCCCGACAGAGCCCAGTAGAGCCCGACAGAGCCCGACAGAGCCCGACAGAGCCCGACAGGGCCCGACAGGGCCCGACAGAGCCCGACAGAGCCCGACAGGGCCCGACAGGGCCCAGTAGAGCCCGACAGAGCCCGACAGAGCCCGACAGGGCCCGACAGAGCCCGACAGGGCCCGACAGAGCTCGACAGAGCCCAGTAGAGCCCGACAGTGCCCGACAGAGCCCGACAGAGCCCGAGAGAACCCGACAGAGCCCGACAGAGCCCAGTAGAGCCCGACAGAGCCCGACAGAGCCCGACAGGGCCCGACAGAGCCCGATAGAGCCCGACAGAGCCCGACAGGGCCCGACAGGGCCCAGTAGAGCCCAGTAGAGCCCGACAGAGCCCGACAGAGCCCGACAGGGCCCGACAGAGCCCGACAGAGCCCGACAGGGCCCGACAGAGCCCGATAGGGCCCGACAGAGCCCGACAGAGCCCAGTAGAGCCCGACAGAGCCCGACAGAGCCCGACAGAACCCGACAGAGCCCGACAGAGCCCAGTAGAGCCCGACAGAGCCCGACAGAGCCCGACAGAGCCCGACAGAACCCGACAGAGCCCGACAGAGCCCAGTAGAGCCCGACAGAGCCCGACAGAGCCCGACAGAGCCCGACAGGGCCCGACAGGGCCCGACAGGGCCCAGTAGAGCCCGACAGAGCCCAACAGAGCCCGACAGAGCCCGACAGGGCCCGACAGGGCACGACAGAGCCAGACAGAGCCCAGTAGAGCCCGACAGAGCCTGACAGAGCCCGACAGAGCCCGACAGGGCCCGACAGAGCCCGACAGAGCCCGACAGGGCCCAGTAGAGCCCGACAGAGCCCGACAGAGCCCGACAGAGCCCGACAGGGCCCAGTAGAGCCCAGTAGAGCCCGACAGAGCCCAGTAGAGCTTGACAGAGCCCGACAGGGCCCGACAGGGCCCGACAGAGCCCGACAGAGCCTGACAGAGCCCGACAGGGCCCGACAGAGCCCGACAGAGCCCGACAGGGCCCTGTAGAGCCCGACAGAGCCCGACAGAGCCCGACAGAACCCGACAGAGCCCAGTAGAGCCCGACAGAGCCCGACAGAGCCCGACAGAGCCCGACAGGGCCCGACAGGGCCCGACAGAGCCCGACAGAGCCCGACAGGGCCCAGTAGAGCCCGACAGAGGCCGACAGAGCCTGACAGATCCCG
Organism: Caloenas nicobarica; assembly: GCF_036013445.1. NCBI lineage: Eukaryota > Metazoa > Chordata > Aves > Columbiformes > Columbidae > Caloenas > Caloenas nicobarica. Next base: position 16,509 of record NW_027017189.1, read on the forward strand.
ACAGAGCCCAGTAGAGCCCGACAGAGCCCGACAGAGCCCGACAGAGCCCGACAAAGCCCGAAAGAGCCCAGTAGAGCCCGACAGAGCCCGACAGGGCCCGACAGGGCCCGACAGGGCCCAGTAGAGCCCGACAGAGCCCGGCAGAGCCCAGTAGAGCCCAGTAGAGCCCAACAGAGCCCGACAGAGCCCGACAGAGCCCGACAGAGCCCGACAGGGCCCGACAGAGCCCGACAGAGCCCGACAGAGCCCAGTAGAGCCCGACAGAGCCCGACAGAGCCCGACAGAGCCCGACAGGGCCCGACAGGGCCCGAAAGAGCCCGACAGAGCCCGACAGATCCCAGTAGAGCCCAGTAGAGCCCGACAGAGCCCGACAGAGCCCGACAGGGCCCGACAGGGCCCGACAGGGCCCAGTAGAGCCCGACAGAGCCCGACAGGGCCCGACAGGGCCCGACAGGGCCCAGTAGAGCCCGACAGAACCCGACAGAGCCCGACAGAGCCCGACAGAGGCCGACAGAGCCCGACAGGGAACAGTAGAGCCCAGTAGAGCCCGACAGAGCCCGACAGAGCCCGACAGAGCCCCGTAGAGGCCAGTAGAGCCCGACAGAGCCCGACAGAGCCCGACAGGGCCCGACAGAGCCCGACAGAGCCCGACAGAGCCCGACAGGGCCCGACAGAGCCCAACAGAGCCCGACAGAGCCCGACAGAGCCCGACAGGGCCCGACAGGGAACAGTAGAGCCCGACAGAGCCCGACAGAGCCCGACAGAGCCCATTAGAGCCCAGTAGAGCCCGACAGAGCCCGACAGAGCCCGACAGGGCCCGACAGAACCCGACAGAGCCCGACAGAGCCCGACAGGGCCCGACAGGGCCCGACAGAGCCCAGTAGAGCCCAGTAGAGCCCGACAGAGCCCGACAGAGCCCGACAGAGCCCGGTAGAGCCCAGTAGAGCCCGACAGAGCCCGACAGAGCCCGACAGGGCCCGACAGGGCCCGACAGAGCCCGACAGGGCCCGACAGGGCCCGACAGGCCCCGACAGAGCCCGACAGGGCCCGACAGGGCCCGACAGAGCCCGACAGAGCCCGACAGAGCCCGACAGGGCCCGACAGAGCCCAACAGAGCCCGACAGAGCCCGACAGAGCCCGACAGAGCCCGACAGGGCCCGACAGGGAACAGTAGAGCCCGACAGAGCCCGACAGAGCCCGACAGAGCCCATTAGAGCCCAGTAGAGCCCGACAGAGCCCGACAGAGCCCGACAGGGCCCGACAGAACCCGACAGAGCCCGACAGAGCCCGACAGGGCCCGACAGAGCCCGACAGGGCCCGACAGGGCCCAGTAGAGCCCGACAGAGCCCGACAGAGCCCAGTAGAGCACAGTAGAGCCCGACAGAGCCCGACAGAGCCCGACAGAGCCCAGTAGAGCCCGACAGAGCCCGACAGAGCCCGATAGGGCCCGACAGGGCCCGACAGAGCCCAGTAGAGCCCGACAGAGCCCGACAGAGCCCGACAGGGCCCGACAGGGCCCGACAGAGCCCGACAGAGCCCGACAGGGCCCGACAGGGCCCAGTAGAGCCCGACAGAGCCCGACAGAGCCCGACAGGGCCCGACAGAGCCCGACAGGGCCCGACAGAGCTCGACAGAGCCCAGTAGAGCCCGACAGTGCCCGACAGAGCCCGACAGAGCCCGAGAGAACCCGACAGAGCCCGACAGAGCCCAGTAGAGCCCGACAGAGCCCGACAGAGCCCGACAGGGCCCGACAGAGCCCGATAGAGCCCGACAGAGCCCGACAGGGCCCGACAGGGCCCAGTAGAGCCCAGTAGAGCCCGACAGAGCCCGACAGAGCCCGACAGGGCCCGACAGAGCCCGACAGAGCCCGACAGGGCCCGACAGAGCCCGACAGGGCCCGACAGAGCCCGACAGAGCCCAGTAGAGCCCGACAGAGCCCGACAGAGCCCGACAGAACCCGACAGAGCCCGACAGAGCCCAGTAGAGCCCGACAGAGCCCGACAGAGCCCGACAGAGCCCGACAGAACCCGACAGAGCCCGACAGAGCCCAGTAGAGCCCGACAGAGCCCGACAGAGCCCGACAGAGCCCGACAGGGCCCGACAGGGCCCGACAGAGCCAGACAGAGCCCAGTAGAGCCCGACAGAGCCTGACAGAGCCCGACAGAGCCCGACAGAGCCCGACAGAGCCCGACAGGGCCCAGTAGAGCCCGACAGAGCCCGACAGAGCCCGACAGAGCCCGACAGGGCCCAGTAGAGCCCGAAAGAGCCCGACAGAGCCCGACAGAGCCCGACAGGGCCCGACAGACCCCGACAGGGCCCGACAGAGCCCGACAGAGCCCGACAGGGCCCGACAGAGCCCGACAGGGCCCGACAGAGCCCGACAGAGCCAAGTAGAGCCCGACAGAGCCCGACAGAGCCCGACAGAGCCCGACAGGGCCCGACAGGGCCCGACAGAGCCCGACAGGGCCCGACAGAGCCCGACAGAGCCCAGTAGAGCCCGACAGAGCCCGACAGAGCCCGACAGAACCCGACAGAGCCCGACAGAGCCCAGTAGAGCCCGACAGAGCCCGACAGAGCCCAGTAGAGCCCGACAGAGCCCGACAGAGCCCGACAGAGCCCGACAGAGCCCGACAGAACCCGACAGAGCCCGACAGAGCCCAGTAGAGCCCGACAGAGCCCGACAGAGCCCGACAGGGCCCGACAGGGCCCAGTAGAGCCCGACAGAGCCCGACAGAGCCCGACAGAGCCCGACAGGGCCCGACAGGGCCCGACAGAGCCAGACAGAGCCCAGTAGAGCCCGACAGAGCCCGACAGAGCCCGACAGAGCCCGACAGGGCCCGACAGAGCCCGACAGAGCCCGACAGGGCCCAGTAGAGCCCGACAGAGCCCGACAGAGCCCGACAGGGCCCGACAGAGCCCGAAAGGGCCCGACAGGGCCCGACAGAGCCCAGTAGAGCCCGACAGGGCCCGACAGAGCCCGACAGAGCCCGACAGGGCCCAGTAGAGCCCAGTAGAGCCCGACAGAGCCCAGTAGAGCCCGACAGAACCCGACAGGGGCCGACAGGGCCCGACAGAGCCCGACAGAGCCCAGTAGAGCCCGACAGAGCCCGACAGAGCCCGACAGAGCCCGACAGGGCCCGACAGGGCCCGACAGAGCCCGACAGAGCCCGACAGGGCCCAACAGAGCCCGACAGAGCCCGACAGAGCCCGACAGGGCCCAGTAGAGCCCGACAGAGCCCGACAGAGCCTGACAGATCCCGACAGAGCCCAGTAGAGCCCGACAGAGCCCGACAGAGCCCGACAGAGCCCGACAAAGCCCGAAAGAGCCCAGTAGAGCCCGACAGAGCCCGACAGGGCCCGACAGGGCCCGACAGGTCCCAGTAGAGCCCGACAGAGCCCGACAGAGCCCAGTAGAGCCCAGTAGAGCCCGTCAGAGCCCGACAGAGCCCGACAGAGCCCGACAGGGCCCGACAGGGCCCGACAGAGCCCAGTTTAGCCCAGTAGAACCCCACAGAGCCCGACAGATCCCAGTAGAGCCCGACAGAGCCCGACAGAGCCCGACAGGGCCCGACAGGGCCCGACAGAGCCCAGTTTAGCCCAGTAGAGCCCGACAGAGCCCGACAGAGCCCGACAGAGCCCGACAGAGCCCGACAGGGCCCGACAGAGGCCGACAGGGCCCGACAGAGCACGACAGAGCCCGACAGAGCCCAGTAGAGCCCGACAGAGCCCGACAGAGCCCGACAGAGCCCGACAGGGCCCGACAGAGCCCGACAGGGCCCGACAGGGCCCGACAGAGCCCAGTAGAGCCCGACAGAGCCCGACAGAGCCCGACAGAGCCCGACAGGGCCCAACAGAGCCCGACAGAGCCCGACAGAGCCCGACAGAGCCCGAAAGAGCCCGACAGGGCTCGACAGGGCCTGACAGAGCCCGACAGGGCCCGACAGGGCCCGACAGAGCCCGAAAGAGCCCGACAGGGCCCGACAGGTCCCGACAGGGCCCGATAGTGCCCAACAGAGCCCGACAGGGCCCGACAGGGCCCAGTAAAGCCCGACAGAGCCCGACAGAGCCCGACAGAGCCCGACAGGGCCCGACAGAGCCCGACAGAGCCCGACAGGGCCCGACAGGGCCCAGTAGAGCCCGACAGAGCCCGACAGAGACCAGTAGAGCCCGACAGAGCCCGACAGAGCCCGACAGGGCCCGACAGGGCCCGACAGAGCCCGACAGAGCCCGACAGAGCCCGACAGGGCCCAGTAGAGAACGACAGAGCCCGACAGAGCCCGACAGGGCCCGACAGGGCCCGAAAGGGCCCAACAGGGAACAGTAGAGCCCAGTAGAGCCCGACAGAGCCCGACAGAGCCCGACAGGGCCCGACAGAGCCCGACAGAGCCCAGTAGAGCCCGACAGAGCCCGACAGAGCCCGACAGAGCCCGACAGAGCCCGACAGAACCCGACAGAGCCCGACAGAGCCCGACAGGGCCCAGTAGAGCCCAGTAGAGCCCGACAGAGCCCGACAGAGCCCGACAGAGCCCGACAGGGCCCGACAGGGCCCAGTAGAGCCCGACAGAGCCCGACAGGGCCCGACAGGGCCCGACAGGGCCCAGTAGAGCCCGACAGAACCCGACAGAGCCCGACAGAGCCCGACAGAGCCCGACAGAGCCCGACAGGGCCCGACAGGGCCCAGTAGAGCCCGACAGAGGCCGACAGAGCCCAGTAGAGCCCAGTAGAGACCGACAGAGCCCGACAGAGCCCGACAGAGCCCAGTAGAGCCCGACAGAGCCCGACAGAGCCCGACTGGGCCCGACAGGGCCCGACAGAGCCCAGTAGAGCCCGACAGAGCCCGACAGAGCCCGACAGAGCCCGACAGGGCCCGACAGGGCCCGACAGAGCCCGACAGAGCCCGACAGGGCCCGACAGGGCCCAGTAGAGCCCGACAGAGCCCGACAGAGCCCGACAGGGCCCGACAGGGCCCGACAGGGCCCGACAGAGCTCGACAGAGCCCAGTAGAGCCCGACAGTGCCCGACAGAGCCCGACAGAGCCCGAGAGAACCCGACAGAGCCCGACAGAGCCCAGTAGAGCCCGACAGAGCCCGACAGAGCCCGACAGGGCCCGACAGAGCCCGATAGAGCCCGACAGAGCCCGACAGGGCCCGACAGGGCCCAGTAGATCCCAGTAGAGCCCGACAGAGCCCGACAGAGCCCGACAGGGCCCGACAGAGCCCGACAGGGCCCGACAGAGCCCGACAGAGCCCAGTAGAGCCCGACAGAGCCCGACAGAGCCCGACAGAACCCGACAGAGCCCGACAGAGCCCAGTAGAGCCCGACAGAGCCCGACAGAGCCCAGTAGAGCCCAGTAGAGCCCGACAGAGCCCGACAGAGCCCGACAGAGCCCGACAGAGCCCGACAGAACCCGACAGAGCCCGACAGAGCCCAGTAGAGCCCGACAGAGCCCGACAGAGCCCAACAGAGCCCGACAGGGCCCGACAGGGCCCGACAGGGCCCAGTAGAGCCCGACAGAGCCCAACAGAGCCCGACAGAGCCCGACAGGGCCCGACAGGGCCCGACAGAGCCAGACAGAGCCCAGTAGAGCCCGACAGAGCCTGACAGAGCCCGACAGAGCCCGACAGGGCCCGACAGAGCCCGACAGAGCCCGACAGGGCCCAGTAGAGCCCGACAGAGCCCGACAGAGCCCGACAGAGCCCGACAGGGCCCGACAGAGCCCGAAAGGGCCCGACAGGGTCCGACAGAGCCCGACAGAACGCAGTAGAGCCCGACAGAGCCCGACAGAGCCCGACAGAGCCCGACAGGGCCCAGTAGAGCCCAGTAGAGCCCGACAGAGCCCAGTACAGCCCGACAGAGCCCGACAGGGCCCGACAGGGCCCGACAGAGCCCGACAGAGCCTGACAGAGCCCGACAGGGCCCGACAGAGCCCGACAGAGCCCGACAGAGCCCGACAGGGCCCTGTAGAGCCCGACAGAGCCCGACAGAGCCCGACAGAACCCGACAGAGCCCAATAGAGCCCGACAGAGCCCGACAGAGCCCGACAGAGCCCGACAGGGCCCGACAGGGCCCGACAGAGCCCGACAGAGCCCAACAGGGCCCAACAGAGCCCGACAGAGCCCGACAGAGCCCGACAGGGCCCAGTAGAGCCCGACAGAGCCCGACAGAGCCTGACAGAACCCGACAGAGCCCAGTAGAGCCCGACAGAGCCCGACAGAGCCCGACAGAGCCCGACAAAGCCCGAAAGAGCCCAGTAGAGCCCGACAGAGCCCGACAGGGCCCGACAGGGCCCGACAGGGCCCAGTAGAGCCCGACAGAGCCCGGCAGAGCCCAGTAGAGCCCAGTAGAGCCCAACAGAGCCCGACAGAGCCCGACAGAGCCCGACAGGGCCCGACAGAGCCCGACAGAGCCCAGTAGAGCCCGACAGAGCCCGACAGACCCCGACAGAGCCCGACAGGGCCTGACAGGGCCCGACAGAGCCCGACAGATCCCAGTAGAGCCCAGTAGAGCCCGACAGAGCCCGACAGGGCCCGACAGAGCCCGAAAGGGCCCGACAGGGCCCGACAGAGCCCAGTAGAGCCCGACAGGGCCCGACAGAGCCCGACAGAGCCCGACAGAGCCCGACAGGGCCCAGTAGAGCCCAGTAGAGCCCGACAGAGCCCAGTAGAGCCCGACAGAGCCCGACAGGGGCCGACAGGGCCCGACAGAGCCCGACAGAGCCCAGTAGAGCCCGACAGAGCCCGACAGAGCCCGACAGAGCCCGACAGGGCCCGACAGGGCCCGACAGAGCCCGACAGAGCCCGACAGGGCCCAACAGAGCCCGACAGTGCCCGACAGAGCCCGACAGGGCCCAGTAGAGCCCGACAGAGCCCGACAGAGCCTGACAGATCCCGACAGAGCCCAGTAGAGCCCGACAGAGCCCGACAGAGCCCGACAGAGCCCGACAAAGCCCGAAAGAGCCCAGTAGAGCCCGACAGAGCCCGACAGGGCCCGACAGGGCCCGACAGGGCCCAGTAGAGCCCGACAGAGCCCGACAGAGCCCAGTAGAGCCAAGTAGAGCCCGACAGAGCCTGACAGAGCCCGACAGAGCCCGACAGGGCCCGACAGAGCCCGACAGAGCCCGACAGAGCCCGACAGAGCCCAGTAGAGCCCGACAGAGCCCGACAGAGCCCGACAGAGCTTGACAGAGCCCGACAGGGCCCGACAGGGCCCAGTAGAGCCCGACAGAGCCCGACAGAGCCCAGTAGAGCCCGACAGAGCCCGACAGAGCCCGACAGAGCCCGACAGGGCCCGACAGGGCCCAGTAGAGCCCGACAGAGCCCGACAGGGCCCGACAGGGCCCGACAGGGCCCAGTAGAGCCCGACAGAACCCGACAGAGCCCGACAGAGCCCGACAGAGCCCGACAGAGCCCGACAGGGCCCGACAGGGCCCAGTAGAGCCCGACAGAGCCCGACAGAGCCCAGTAGAGCACAGTAGAGCCCGACAGAGCCCGACAGAGCCCGACAGAGCCCAGTAGAGCCCGACAGAGCCCGACAGAGCCCGATAGGGCCCGACAGGGCCCGACAGAGCCCAGTAGAGCCCGACAGAGCCCGACAGAGCCCGACAGAGCCCGACAGGGCCCGACAGGGCCCGACAGAGCCCGACAGAGCCCGACAGGGCCCGACAGGGCCCAGTAGAGCCCGACAGAGCCCGACAGAGCCCGACAGGGCCCGACAGAGCCCGACAGGGCCCGACAGAGCTCGACAGAGCCCAGTAGAGCCCGACAGTGCCCGACAGAGCCCGACAGAGCCCGAGAGAACCCGACAGAGCCCGACAGAGCCCAGTAGAGCCCGACAGAGCCCGACAGAGCCCGACAGGGCCCGACAGAGCCCGATAGAGCCCGACAGAGCCCGACAGGGCCCGACAGGGCCCAGTAGAGCCCAGTAGAGCCCGACAGAGCCCGACAGAGCCCGACAGGGCCCGACAGAGCCCGACAGAGCCCGACAGGGCCCGACAGAGCCCGATAGGGCCCGACAGAGCCCGACAGAGCCCAGTAGAGCCCGACAGAGCCCGACAGAGCCCGACAGAACCCGACAGAGCCCGACAGAGCCCAGTAGAGCCCGACAGAGCCCGACAGAGCCCGACAGAGCCCGACAGAACCCGACAGAGCCCGACAGAGCCCAGTAGAGCCCGACAGAGCCCGACAGAGCCCGACAGAGCCCGACAGGGCCCGACAGGGCCCGACAGGGCCCAGTAGAGCCCGACAGAGCCCAACAGAGCCCGACAGAGCCCGACAGGGCCCGACAGGGCACGACAGAGCCAGACAGAGCCCAGTAGAGCCCGACAGAGCCTGACAGAGCCCGACAGAGCCCGACAGGGCCCGACAGAGCCCGACAGAGCCCGACAGGGCCCAGTAGAGCCCGACAGAGCCCGACAGAGCCCGACAGAGCCCGACAGGGCCCAGTAGAGCCCAGTAGAGCCCGACAGAGCCCAGTAGAGCTTGACAGAGCCCGACAGGGCCCGACAGGGCCCGACAGAGCCCGACAGAGCCTGACAGAGCCCGACAGGGCCCGACAGAGCCCGACAGAGCCCGACAGGGCCCTGTAGAGCCCGACAGAGCCCGACAGAGCCCGACAGAACCCGACAGAGCCCAGTAGAGCCCGACAGAGCCCGACAGAGCCCGACAGAGCCCGACAGGGCCCGACAGGGCCCGACAGAGCCCGACAGAGCCCGACAGGGCCCAGTAGAGCCCGACAGAGGCCGACAGAGCCTGACAGATCCCGACAGAGCCCAGTAGAGCCCGACAGAGCCCGACAGAGCCCGACAGAGCCCGACAAAGCCCGAAAGAGCCCAGTAGAGCCCGACAGAGCCCGACAGGGCCCGACAGGGCCCGACAGGGCCCAGTAGAGCCCGACAGAGCCCGGCAGAGCCCAGTAGAGCCCAGTAGAGCCCAACAGAGCCCGACAGAGCCCGACAGAGCCCGACAGAGCCCGACAGGGCCCGACAGAGCCCGACAGAACCCGACAGAGCCCAATAGAGCCCGACAGAGCCCGACAGAGCCCGACAGAGCCCGACAGGGCCCGACAGGGCCCGACAGAGCCCGACAGAGCCCAACAGGGCCCAACAGAGCCCGACAGAGCCCGACAGAGCCCGACAGGGCCCAGTAGAGCCCGACAGAGCCCGACAGAGCCTGACAGAACCCGACAGAGCCCAGTAGAGCCCGACAGAGCCCGACAGAGCCCGACAGAGCCCGACAAAGCCCGAAAGAGCCCAGTAGAGCCCGACAGAGCCCGACAGGGCCCGACAGGGCCCGACAGGGCCCAGTAGAGCCCGACAGAGCCCGGCAGAGCCCAGTAGAGCCCAGTAGAGCCCAACAGAGCCCGACAGAGCCCGACAGAGCCCGACAGGGCCCGACAGAGCCCGACAGAGCCCAGTAGAGCCCGACAGAGCCCGACAGACCCCGACAGAGCCCGACAGGGCCTGACAGGGCCCGACAGAGCCCGACAGATCCCAGTAGAGCCCAGTAGAGCCCGACAGAGCCCGACAGGGCCCGACAGAGCCCGAAAGGGCCCGACAGGGCCCGACAGAGCCCAGTAGAGCCCGACAGGGCCCGACAGAGCCCGACAGAGCCCGACAGAGCCCGACAGGGCCCAGTAGAGCCCAGTAGAGCCCGACAGAGCCCAGTAGAGCCCGACAGAGCCCGACAGGGGCCGACAGGGCCCGACAGAGCCCGACAGAGCCCAGTAGAGCCCGACAGAGCCCGACAGAGCCCGACAGAGCCCGACAGGGCCCGACAGGGCCCGACAGAGCCCGACAGAGCCCGACAGGGCCCAACAGAGCCCGACAGTGCCCGACAGAGCCCGACAGGGCCCAGTAGAGCCCGACAGAGCCCGACAGAGCCTGACAGATCCCGACAGAGCCCAGTAGAGCCCGACAGAGCCCGACAGAGCCCGACAGAGCCCGACAAAGCCCGAAAGAGCCCAGTAGAGCCCGACAGAGCCCGACAGGGCCCGACAGGGCCCGACAGGGCCCAGTAGAGCCCGACAGAGCCCGACAGAGCCCAGTAGAGCCAAGTAGAGCCCGACAGAGCCTGACAGAGCCCGACAGAGCCCGACAGGGCCCGACAGAGCCCGACAGAGCCCGACAGAGCCCGACAGAGCCCAGTAGAGCCCGACAGAGCCCGACAGAGCCCGACAGAGCTTGACAGAGCCCAGACAGGGCCCGAACAGGGCCCGACAGAGCAGTAGAGCCCGACAGAGCCCGACAGAGCCCAGTAGAGCCCGACAGAGCCCGACAGAGCCCGACAGAGCCCGACAGGGCCCGACAGGGCCCAGTAGAGCCCGACAGAGCCCGACAGGGCCCCGACAGGGCCCGACAGGGCCCAGTAGAGCCCGACAGAACCCGACAGAGCCCGACAGAGCCCGACAGAGCCCGACAGAGCCCGACAGGGCCCGACAGGGCCCAGTAGAGCCCGACAGAGCCCGACAGAGCCCAGTAGAGCACAGTAGAGCCCGACAGAGCCCGACAGAGCCCGACAGAGCCCAGTAGAGCCGACAGAGCCCGATAGGGCCCGACAGGGCCCGACAGAGCCCAGTAGAGCCCGACAGAGCCCGACAGAGCCCGACAGAGCCCGACAGGGCCCGACAGGGCCCGACAGAGCCCGACAGAGCCCGACAGGGCCCGACAGGGCCCAGTAGAGCCCGACAGAGCCCGACAGAGCCCGACAGGGCCCGACAGAGCCCGACAGGGCCCGACAGAGCTCGACAGAGCCCAGTAGAGCCCGACAGTGCCCGACAGAGCCCGACAGAGCCCGAGAGAACCCGACAGAGCCCGACAGAGCCCAGTAGAGCCCGACAGAGCCCGACAGAGCCCGACAGGGCCCGACAGAGCCCGATAGAGCCCGACAGAGCCCGACAGGGCCCGACAGGGCCCAGTAGAGCCCAGTAGAGCCCGACAGAGCCCGACAGAGCCCGACAGGGCCCGACAGAGCCCGACAGAGCCCGACAGGGCCCGACAGAGCCCGATAGGGCCCGACAGAGCCCGACAGAGCCCAGTAGAGCCCGACAGAGCCCGACAGAGCCCGACAGAACCCGACAGAGCCCGACAGAGCCCAGTAGAGCCCGACAGAGCCCGACAGAGCCCGACAGAGCCCGACAGAACCCGACAGAGCCCGACAGAGCCCAGTAGAGCCCGACAGAGCCCGACAGAGCCCGACAGAGCCCGACAGGGCCCGACAGGGCCCGACAGGGCCCAGTAGAGCCCGACAGAGCCCAACAGAGCCCGACAGAGCCCGACAGGGCCCGACAGGGCACGACAGAGCCAGACAGAGCCCAGTAGAGCCCGACAGAGCCTGACAGAGCCCGACAGAGCCCGACAGGGCCCGACAGAGCCCGACAGAGCCCGACAGGGCCCAGTAGAGCCCGACAGAGCCCGACAGAGCCCGACAGAGCCCGACAGGGCCCAGTAGAGCCCAGTAGAGCCCGACAGAGCCCAGTAGAGCTTGACAGAGCCCGACAGGGCCCGACAGGGCCCGACAGAGCCCGACAGAGCCTGACAGAGCCCGACAGGGCCCGACAGAGCCCGACAGAGCCCGACAGGGCCCTGTAGAGCCCGACAGAGCCCGACAGAGCCCGACAGAACCCGACAGAGCCCAGTAGAGCCCGACAGAGCCCGACAGAGCCCGACAGAGCCCGACAGGGCCCGACAGGGCCCGACAGAGCCCGACAGAGCCCGACAGGGCCCAGTAGAGCCCGACAGAGGCCGACAGAGCCTGACAGATCCCGACAGAGCCCAGTAGAGCCCGACAGAGCCCGACAGAGCCCGACAGAGCCCGACAAAGCCCGAAAGAGCCCAGTAGAGCCCGACAGAGCCCGACAGGGCCCGACAGGGCCCGACAGGGCCCAGTAGAGCCCGACAGAGCCCGGCAGAGCCCAGTAGAGCCCAGTAGAGCCCAACAGAGCCCGACAGAGCCCGACAGAGCCCGACAGAGCCCGACAGGGCCCGACAGAGCCCGACAGAGCCCGACAGAGCCCAGTAGAGCCCGACAGAGCCCGACAGAGCCCGACAGAGCCCGACAGGGCCCGACAGGGCCCGAAAGAGCCCGACAGAGCCCGACAGATCCCAGTAGAGCCCAGTAGAGCCCGACAGAGCCCGACAGAGCCCGACAGGGCCCGACAGGGCCCGACAGGGCCCAGTAGAGCCCGACAGAGCCCGACAGGGCCCGACAGGGCCCGACAGGGCCCAGTAGAGCCCGACAGAACCCGACAGAGCCCGACAGAGCCCGACAGAGGCCGACAGAGCCCGACAGGGAACAGTAGAGCCCAGTAGAGCCCGACAGAGCCCGACAGAGCCCGACAGAGCCCCGTAGAGGCCAGTAGAGCCCGACAGAGCCCGACAGAGCCCGACAGGGCCCGACAGAGCCCGACAGAGCCCGACAGAGCCCGACAGGGCCCGACAGAGCCCAACAGAGCCCGACAGAGCCCGACAGAGCCCGACAGGGCCCGACAGGGAACAGTAGAGCCCGACAGAGCCCGACAGAGCCCGACAGAGCCCATTAGAGCCCAGTAGAGCCCGACAGAGCCCGACAGAGCCCGACAGGGCCCGACAGAACCCGACAGAGCCCGACAGAGCCCGACAGGGCCCGACAGGGCCCGACAGAGCCCAGTAGAGCCCAGTAGAGCCCGACAGAGCCCGACAGAGCCCGACAGAGCCCAGTAGAGCCCAGTAGAGCCCGACAGAGCCCGACAGAGCCCGACAGGGCCCGACAGGGCCCGACAGAGCCCGACAGGGCCCGACAGGGCCCGACAGGCCCCGACAGAGCCCGACAGGGCCCGACAGGGCCCGACAGAGCCCGACAGAGCCCGACAGGGCCCGACAGGGCCCGACAGAGCCCAACAGAGCCCGACAGAGCCCGACAGAGCCCGACAGAGCCCGACAGGGCCCGACAGGGAACAGTAGAGCCCGACAGAGCCCGACAGAGCCCGACAGAGCCCATTAGAGCCCAGTAGAGCCCGACAGAGCCCGACAGAGCCCGACAGGGCCCGACAGAACCCGACAGAGCCCGACAGAGCCCGACAGGGCCCGACAGAGCCCGACAGGGCCCGACAGGGCCCAGTAGAGCCCGACAGAGCCCGACAGAGCCCAGTAGAGCACAGTAGAGCCCGACAGAGCCCGACAGAGCCCGACAGAGCCCAGTAGAGCCCGACAGAGCCCGACAGAGCCCGATAGGGCCCGACAGGGCCCGACAGAGCCCAGTAGAGCCCGACAGAGCCCGACAGAGCCCGACAGGGCCCGACAGGGCCCGACAGAGCCCGACAGAGCCCGACAGGGCCCGACAGGGCCCAGTAGAGCCCGACAGAGCCCGACAGAGCCCGACAGGGCCCGACAGAGCCCGACAGGGCCCGACAGAGCTCGACAGAGCCCAGTAGAGCCCGACAGTGCCCGACAGAGCCCGACAGAGCCCGAGAGAACCCGACAGAGCCCGACAGAGCCCAGTAGAGCCCGACAGAGCCCGACAGAGCCCGACAGGGCCCGACAGAGCCCGATAGAGCCCGACAGAGCCCGACAGGGCCCGACAGGGCCCAGTAGAGCCCAGTAGAGCCCGACAGAGCCCGACAGAGCCCGACAGGGCCCGACAGAGCCCGACAGAGCCCGACAGGGCCCGACAGAGCCCGACAGGGCCCGACAGAGCCCGACAGAGCCCAGTAGAGCCCGACAGAGCCCGACAGAGCCCGACAGAACCCGACAGAGCCCGACAGAGCCCAGTAGAGCCCGACAGAGCCCGACAGAGCCCGACAGAGCCCGACAGAACCCGACAGAGCCCGACAGAGCCCAGTAGAGCCCGACAGAGCCCGACAGAGCCCGACAGAGCCCGACAGGGCCCGACAGGGCCCGACAGAGCCAGACAGAGCCCAGTAGAGCCCGACAGAGCCTGACAGAGCCCGACAGAGCCCGACAGAGCCCGACAGAGCCCGACAGGGCCCAGTAGAGCCCGACAGAGCCCGACAGAGCCCGACAGAGCCCGACAGCGCCCGACAGAGCCCGAAAGGGCCCGACAGGGCCCGACAGAGCCCGACAGAGCCCAGTAGAGCCCGACAGAGCCCGACAGGGCCCGACAGAGCCCGACAGAGCCCAGTAGAGCCCGACAGAGCCCGACAGAGCCCGACAGAGCCCGACAGGGCCCAGTAGAGCCCAGTAGAGCCCGACAGAGCCCAGTAGAGCCCGACAGAGCCCGACAGGGCCCGACAGGGCCCGACAGAGCCCGACAGAGCCTGACAGAGCCCGACAGGGCCCGACAGAGCCCGACAGAGCCCGACAGAGCCCGACAGGGCCCTGTAGAGCCCGACAGAGCCCGACAGAGCCCGACAGAACCCGACAGAGCCCAGTAGAGCCCGACAGAGCCCGACAGAGCCCGACAGAGCCCGACAGGGCCCGACAGGGCCCGACAGAGCCCGACAGAGCCCGACAGGGCCCAACAGAGCCCGACAGAGCCCGACAGAGCCCGACAGGGCCCAGTAGAGCCCGACAGAGGCCGACAGAGCCTGACAGATCCCGACAGAGCCCAGTAGAGCCCGACAGAGCCCGACAGAGCCCGACAGAACCCGTCAGAGCCCGAAAGAGCCCAGTAGAGCCCGACAGAGCCCGACAGGGCCCGACAGGGCCCGACAGGGCCCAGTAGAGCCCGACAGAGCCCGGCAGAGCCCAGTAGAGCCCAGTAGAGCCCAACAGAGCCCGACAGAGCCCGACAGAGCCCGACAGAGCCCGACAGGGCCCGACAGAGCCCGACAGAGCCCGACAGAGCCCAGTAGAGCCCGACAGAGCCCGACAGAGCCCGACAGAGCCCGACAGGGCCCGACAGGGCCCGAAAGAGCCCGACAGAGCCCGACAGATCCCAGTAGAGCCCAGTAGAGCCCGACAGAGCCCGACAGAGCCCGACAGGGCCCGACAGGGCCCGACAGGGCCCAGTAGAGCCCGACAGAGCCCGACAGGGCCGACAGGGCCCGACAGGGCCCAGTAGAGCCCGACAGAACCCGACAGAGCCCGACAGAGCCCGACAGAGCCCGACAGAGCCCGACAGGGCCCGACAGGGCCCAGTAGAGCCCGACAGAGCCCGACAGAGCCCGACAGGGCCCGACAGGGCCCGACAGAGGCCGACAGAGCCCGACAGGGAACAGTAGAGCCCAGTAGAGCCCGACAGAGCCTGACAGAGCCCGACAGAGCCCCGTAGAGGCCAGTAGAGCCCGACAGAGCCCGACAGAGCCCGACAGGGCCCGACAGAGCCCGACAGAGCCCGACAGAGCCCGACAGGGCCCGACAGAGCCCAACAGAGCCCGACAGAAGAGCCCGACAGAGCCCGACAGGGCCCGACAGGGAACAGTAGAGCCCGACAGAGCCCGACAGAGCCCGACAGAGCCCATTAGAGCCCAGTAGAGCCCGACAGAGCCCGACAGAGCCCGACAGGGCCCGACAGAACCCGACAGAGCCCGACAGAGCCCGACAGGGCCCGACAGGGCCCGACAGAGCCCAGTAGAGCCCAGTAGAGCCCGACAGAGCCCGACAGAGCCCGACAGAGCCCAGTAGAGCGCAGTAGAGCCCGACAGAGCCCGACAGAGCCCGACAGGGCCCGACAGGGCCCGACAGAGCCCGACAGGGCCCGACAGGGCCCGACAGGCCCCGACAGAGCCCGACAGGGCCCGACAGGGCCCGACAGAGCCCGACAGAGCCCGACAGGGCCCGACAGGGCCCGACAGAGCCCAACAGAGCCCGACAGAGCCCGACAGAGCCCGACAGAGCCCGACAGGGCCCGACAGGGAACAGTAGAGCCCGACAGAGCCCGACAGAGCCCGACAGAGCCCATTAGAGCCCAGTAGAGCCCGACAGAGCCCGACAGAGCCCGACAGGGCCCGACAGAACCCGACAGAGCCCGACAGAGCCCGACAGGGCCCGACAGGGCCCGACAGGGCCCGACAGAGCCCGACAGAGCCCAGTAGAGCCCGTCAGAGGCCCGACAGAGCCCGACAGGGCCCGACAGAGCCCGACAGAGCCCAGTAGAGCCCAGTAGAGCCCGACAGAGCCCGACAGAGCCCAACAGAGCCCGACAGGTCCCGACAGGGCCCGACAGAGCCCAGTTTAGCCCAGTAGAGCCCGACAGAGCCCGACAGATCCCAGTAGAGCCCGACAGAGCCCGACAGAGCCCGACAGGGCCCGACAGGGCCCGACAGAGCCCAATTTTAGCCCAGTAGAGCCCGACAGAGCCCGACAGAGCCCGACAGAGCCCGACAGGGCCCAGTAAAGCCCGACAGAGCCCGACAGAGCCCGACAGGGCCCGACAGAGCCCGACAGAGCCCAGTAGAGCCCGACAGAGCCCGACAGGGCCCGACAGGGCCCAGTAAAGCTCGACAGAGCCCGACAGAGCCCGACAGAGCCCGACAGGGCCCGACAGAGCCCGACAGAGCCCGACAGGGCCCGACAGAGCCCAGTAGAGCCCGACAGAGCCCGACAGAGCCCGACAGAGCCCGACAGGGCCCGACAGGGCCCGACAGAGCCCGACAGGGCCCGACAGGGCCCAGTAGAGCCCGACAGAGCCTGACAGAGCCCAGTAGAGCCCGACAGAGCCCAACAGAGCCCGACAGAGCCCGACAGAGCCCGACAGGGCCTGACAGGGCCGACAGAGCCCGACAGAGCCCGACAGGGCCCAGAAGAGAACGACAGAGCCCGACAGAGCCCGACAGGGCCCGACAGGGCCTGACAGGGCCCTACAGGGAACAGTAGAGCCCAGTAGAGCCCGACAGAGCCCGACAGAGCCCGACAGAGCCCGACAGAGCCCGACAGGGCCCAGTAGAGCCCGACAGAGCCCGACAGAGCCCGACAGAGCCCGACAGGGCCCGACAGAGCCCGAGAGAGCCCAGTAGAGCCCGACAGAGCCCGACAGAGCCCGACAGAGCCCGACAGAACCCGACAGAGCCCGACAGAGCCCAGTAGAGCCCGACAGAGCCCGACAGAGCCCGACAGAGCCCGACCAGGGCCCGACAGGGCCCAGTAGAGCCCGACAGAGCCCGACAGAGCCCGACAGGGCCCGACAGAGCCCGACAGAGCCCGACAGGTCCCGACAGGGCCCAGTAGAGCCCGACAGAGCCCGACAGAGCCCAACAGGGCCCGACAGGGCCCGACAGGGCCCGACAGAGCCCGACAGAGCCCAACAGGGCCCGACAGGGCCCAGTAGAGCCCGACAGAGCCCGACAGAGCCCGACAGAGCCCAGTAGAGCCCGACAGAGCCCGACAGAGCCCGACAGAGCCCGACAGAGGCCGACAGGGCCCGACAGAGCCCGACAGGGCCCGACAGAGCCCGACAGAGCCCAGTAGAGCCCGACAGAGCCCGACAGAGCCCGACAGAGCCCGACAGGGCCCGACAGGGCCCGACAGAGCCCGACAGGGCCCGACAGAGCCCGACAGAGCCCAGTAGAGCCCGACAGAGCCCGACAGAGCCCGACAGAACCCGACAGAGCCCGACAGAGCCCAGTAGAGCCCGACAGAGCCCGACAGAGCCCAGTAGAGCCCAGTAGAGCCCGACAGAGCCCGACAGAGCCCGACAGAACCCGACAGAGCCCGACAGAGCCCAGTAGAGCCCGACAGAGGCCGACAGAGCCCGACAGAGCCCGACAGGGCGCGACAGGGCCCGACAGGGCCCAGTAGAGCCCGACAGAGCCCGACAGAGCCCGACAGAGCCCGACAGGGCCCGACAGGGCCCGACAGAGCCAGACAGAGCCCAGTAGAGCCCGACAGAGCCTGACAGAGCCCGACAGAGCCCGACAGGGCCCGACAGAGCCCGACAGGGCCCGACAGAGCCCAGTTTAGCCCAGTAGAGCCCGACAGAGCCCGACAGAGCCCGACAGGGCCCGACAGAGCCCGACAGAGCCCGACAGGGCCCGACAGAGCCCAGTTTAGCCCAGTAGAGCCCGACAGAGCCCGACAGAGCCCGACAGAGCCCGACAGGGCCCGACAGAGCCGAAAGGGCCCGACAGGGCCCGACAGGGCCCGACAGAGCCCGACAGAGCACGACAGGGCCCAAGAGGGCCCAGTAGAGCCCGACAGAGCCCGACAGAGCCCAGTAGAGCCCAGTAGAGCCCAGTAGAGCCCGACAGAGCCCGACAGAGCCCGACAGAACCCGACAGAGCCCGACAGAGCCCAGTAGAGCCCGACAGAGCCCGACAGAGCCCGACAGGGCCCGACAGGGAACAGTAGAGCCCAGTAGAGCCCGACAGAGCCCGACAGAGCCCGACAGAGCCCGACAGGTTCGAGAGAGCCCAGTAGAGCCCGACTGAGCCCGACAGGGCCCGACAGAGCCCGACAGAGCCCGACAGAGCCCGACAGGGCCCGACAGGGCCCGACAGAGCCCGACAGAGCCCGACAGGGCCCGACAGGGAACAGTAGAGCCCAGTAGAGACCGACAGAGCCCGACAGAGCCCAGTAGAGCCCGACAGAGCCCGACAGAGCCCGACAGGGCCCGACAGGGCCCGACAGAGCCCAATTTAGCCCAGTAGAGCCCGACAGAGCCCGACAGAGCCCGACAGAGCCCGACAGGGCCCAGTAAAGCCCGACAGAGCCCGACAGAGCCCGACAGGGCCCGACAGAGCCCGACAGAGCCCGACAGAACCCGACAGAGCCCGACAGAGCCCAGTAGAGCCCGACAGAGCCCGACAGAGCCCGACAGAGCCCGACAGGGCCCGACAGGGCCCAGTAGAGCCCGACAGAGCCCGACAGAGCCCGACAGGGCCCGACAGAGCCCGACAGAGCCCGACAGGTCCCGACAGGGCCCAGTAGAGCCCGACAGAGCCCGACAGAGCCCAACAGGGCCCGACAGGGCCCGACAGGGCCCGACAGAGCCCGACAGAGCCCAACAGGGCCCGACAGGGCCCAGTAGAGCCCGACAGAGCCCGACAGAGCCCGACAGAGCCCAGTAGAGCCCGACAGAGCCCGACAGAGCCCGACAGAGCCCGACAGAGGCCGACAGGGCCCGACAGAGCCCGACAGGGCCCGACAGAGCCCGACAGAGCCCAGTAGAGCCCGACAGAGCCCGACAGAGCCCGACAGAGCCGACAGGGCCCGACAGGGCCCGACAGAGCCCGACAGGGCCCGACAGAGCCCGACAGAGCCCAGTAGAGCCCGACAGAGCCCGACAGAGCCCGACAGAACCCGACAGAGCCGACAGAGCCCAGTAGAGCCGACAGAGCCCGACAGAGCCCAGTAGAGCCCAGTAGAGCCCGACAGAGCCCGACAGAGCCCGACAGAACCCGACAGAGCCCGACAGAGCCCAGTAGAGCCGACAGAGGCCGACAGAGCCCGACAGAGCCCGACAGGGCGCGACAGGGCCCGACAGGGCCCAGTAGAGCCCGACAGAGCCCGACAGAGCCCGACAGAGCCCGACAGGGCCGACAGGGCCCGACAGAGCCAGACAGAGCCCAGTAGAGCCCGACAGAGCCTGACAGAGCCCGACAGAGCCCGACAGGGCCCGACAGAGCCCGACAGGGCCCGACAGAGCCCAGTTTAGCCCAGTAGAGCCCGACAGAGCCCGACAGAGCCCGACAGGGCCCGACAGAGCCCGACAGAGCCCGACAGGGCCCGACAGAGCCCAGTTTAGCCCAGTAGAGCCCGACAGAGCCCGACAGAGCCCGACAGAGCCCGACAGGGCCCGACAGAGCCCGAAAGGGCCCGACAGGGCCCGACAGGGCCCGACAGAGCCCGACAGAGCACGACAGGGCCCAAGAGGGCCCAGTAGAGCCGACAGAGCCCGACAGAGCCCAGTAGAGCCCAGTAGAGCCCAGTAGAGCCCGACAGAGCCCGACAGAGCCCGACAGAACCCGACAGAGCCCGACAGAGCCCAGTAGAGCCCGACAGAGCCCGACAGAGCCCGACAGGGCCCGACAGGGAACAGTAGACAGTAGAGCCCAGTAGAGCCCGACAGAGCCCGACAGAGCCCGACAGAGCCCGACAGGGTTCGAGAGAGCCCAGTAGAGCCCGACTGAGCCCGACAGGGCCCGACAGAGCCCGACAGAGCCCGACAGAGCCCGACAGGGCCCGACAGGGCCCGACAGAGCCCGACAGAGCCCGACAGGGCCCGACAGGGAACAGTAGAGCCCAGTAGAGACCGACAGAGCCCGACAGAGCCCAGTAGAGCCCGACAGAGCCCGACAGAGCCCGACAGGGCCCGACAGGGCCCGACAGAGCCCAATTTAGCCCAGTAGAGCCCGACAGAGCCCGACAGAGCCCGACAGAGCCCGACAGGGCCCAGTAAAGCCCGACAGAGCCCGACAGAGCCCGACAGGGCCCGACAGAGCCCGACAGAGCCCAGTAGAGCCCAGCCCGACAGAGCCCGACAGAGCCCGACAGAGCCCGACAGGGCCCGACAGGGCCCGACAGAGCCCGACAGAGCCCGACAGGGCCCGACAGAGCCCGACAGAGCCCGACAGAGCCCTGTAGAGCCCGACAGAGCCCGTCAGAGCCCGACAGGACCCGACAGAGCCCGACAGAGCCCAGTAGAGCCCGACAGAGCCCGACAGAGCCCGACAGGGCCCGACAGGGCCCGACAGGGCCCGACAGTGAACAGTAGAGCCCAGTAGAGCCTGACAGAGCCCGACAGAGCCCGACAGAGCCCGACAGGGCCCGACAGAGCACGACAGAGCCCGACAGAGCCCGACAGGGCCCGACAGGGCCAGACAGGGCCCGACAGGGCCCGACAGAGCCCGACAGAGCCCGACAGGGCCCGACAGGGCCCAGTAAAGCCCGACAGAGCCCGACAGAGCCCGACAGAGCCCGACAGAGCCCTACAGAGCCCGACAGGGCCCAGTAGAGCCCGACAGAGCCTGACAGAGCCCAGTAGAGCCCGACAGAGCCCGACAGAGCCCGACAGAGCCCGACAGGGCCCGACAGGGCCCGACAGAGCCCGACAGAGCCCGACAGGGCCCGACAGGGCCCAGTAGAGCCCGACAGAGCCTGACAGAGCCCAGTAGAGCCCGACAGAGCCCGACAGAGCCCGACAGAGCCCGACAGGGCCCGACAGGGCCCGACAGAGCCCGACAGAGCCCGACAGGGCCCAGAAGAGAACGACAGAGCCCGACAGAGCCCGACAGGGCCCGACAGGGCCTGACAGGGCCCTACAGGGAACAGTAGAGCCCAGTAGAGCCCGACAGAGCCCGACAGAGCCCGACAGAGCCCGACAGAGCCCGACAGGGCCCAGTAGAGCCCGACAGAGCCCGACAGAGCCCGACAGAGCCCGACAGGGCCCGACAGAGCCCGAGAGAGCCCAGTAGAGCCCGACAGAGCCCGACAGAACCCGACAGAGCCCGACAGAACCCGACAGAGCCCGACAGAACCCAGTAGAGCCCGACAGAGCCCGACAGAGCCCGACAGAGCCCGACAGGGCCCGACAGGGCCCAGTAGAGCCCGACAGAGCCCGACAGAGCCCGACAGGGCCCGACAGAGCCCGACAGAGCCCGACAGGGCCCGACAGGGCCCAGTAGAGCCCGACAGAGCCCGACAGAGCCCAACAGGGCCCGACAGGGCCCGACAGGGCCCGACAGAGCCCGACAGAGCCCGACAGGGCCCGACAGGGCCCAGTAGAGCCCGACAGAGCCCGACAGAGCCCGACAGGGCCCGACAGGGCCCGACAGGGCCCAGTAGAGCCCGACAGAGCCCGACAGGGCCCGACAGGGCCCGACAGGGCCCAGTAGAGCCCGACAGAACCCGACAGAGCCCGACAGAGCCCGACAGAGGCCGACAGAGCCCGACAGGGAACAGTAGAGCCCAGTAGAGCCCGACAGAGCCCGACAGAGCCCGACAGAGCCCCGTAGAGGCCAGTAGAGCCCGACAGAGCCCGACAGAGCCCGACAGGGCCCGACAGAGCCCGACAGAGCCCGACAGAGCCCGACAGGGCCCGACAGAGCCCAACAGAGCCCGACAGAGCCCGACAGAGCCCGACAGGGCCCGACAGGGAACAGTAGAGCCCGACAGAGCCCGACAGAGCCCGACAGAGCCCATTAGAGCCCAGTAGAGCCCGACAGAGCCCGACAGAGCCCGACAGGGCCCGACAGAACCCGACAGAGCCCGACAGAGCCCGACAGGGCCCGACAGGGCCCGACAGAGCCCAGTAGAGCCCAGTAGAGCCCGACAGAGCCCGACAGAGCCCGACAGAGCCCAGTAGAGCCCAGTAGAGCCCGACAGAGCCCGACAGAGCCCGACAGGGCCCGACAGGGCCCGACAGAGCCCGACAGGGCCCGACAGGGCCCGACAGGCCCCGACAGAGCCCGACAGGGCCCGACAGGGCCCGACAGAGCCCGACAGAGCCCGACAGGGCCCGACAGGGCCCGACAGAGCCCAACAGAGCCCGACAGAGCCCGACAGAGCCCGACAGAGCCCGACAGGGCCCGACAGGGAACAGTAGAGCCCGACAGAGCCCGACAGAGCCCGACAGAGCCCATTAGAGCCCAGTAGAGCCCGACAGAGCCCGACAGAGCCCGACAGGGCCCGACAGAACCCGACAGAGCCCGACAGAGCCCGACAGGGCCCGACAGAGCCCGACAGGGCCCGACAGGGCCCAGTAGAGCCCGACAGAGCCCGACAGAGCCCAGTAGAGCACAGTAGAGCCCGACAGAGCCCGACAGAGCCCGACAGAGCCCAGTAGAGCCCGACAGAGCCCGACAGAGCCCGATAGGGCCCGACAGGGCCCGACAGAGCCCAGTAGAGCCCGACAGAGCCCGACAGAGCCCGACAGGGCCCGACAGGGCCCGACAGAGCCCGACAGAGCCCGACAGGGCCCGACAGGGCCCAGTAGAGCCCGACAGAGCCCGACAGAGCCCGACAGGGCCCGACAGAGCCCGACAGGGCCCGACAGAGCTCGACAGAGCCCAGTAGAGCCCGACAGTGCCCGACAGAGCCCGACAGAGCCCGAGAGAACCCGACAGAGCCCGACAGAGCCCAGTAGAGCCCGACAGAGCCCGACAGAGCCCGACAGGGCCCGACAGAGCCCGATAGAGCCCGACAGAGCCCGACAGGGCCCGACAGGGCCCAGTAGAGCCCAGTAGAGCCCGACAGAGCCCGACAGAGCCCGACAGGGCCCGACAGAGCCCGACAGAGCCCGACAGGGCCCGACAGAGCCCGACAGGGCCCGACAGAGCCCGACAGAGCCCAGTAGAGCCCGACAGAGCCCGACAGAGCCCGACAGAACCCGACAGAGCCCGACAGAGCCCAGTAGAGCCCGACAGAGCCCGACAGAGCCCGACAGAGCCCGACAGAACCCGACAGAGCCCGACAGAGCCCAGTAGAGCCCGACAGAGCCCGACAGAGCCCGACAGAGCCCGACAGGGCCCGACAGGGCCCGACAGAGCCAGACAGAGCCCAGTAGAGCCCGACAGAGCCTGACAGAGCCCGACAGAGCCCGACAGAGCCCGACAGAGCCCGACAGGGCCCAGTAGAGCCCGACAGAGCCCGACAGAGCCCGACAGAGCCCGACAGCGCCCGACAGAGCCCGAAAGGGCCCGACAGGGCCCGACAGAGCCCGACAGAGCCCAGTAGAGCCCGACAGAGCCCGACAGGGCCCGACAGAGCCCGACAGAGCCCAGTAGAGCCCGACAGAGCCCGACAGAGCCCGACAGAGCCCGACAGGGCCCAGTAGAGCCCAGTAGAGCCCGACAGAGCCCAGTAGAGCCCGACAGAGCCCGACAGGGCCCGACAGGGCCCGACAGAGCCCGACAGAGCCTGACAGAGCCCGACAGGGCCCGACAGAGCCCGACAGAGCCCGACAGAGCCCGACAGGGCCCTGTAGAGCCCGACAGAGCCCGACAGAGCCCGACAGAACCCGACAGAGCCCAGTAGAGCCCGACAGAGCCCGACAGAGCCCGACAGAGCCCGACAGGGCCCGACAGGGCCCGACAGAGCCCGACAGAGCCCGACAGGGCCCAACAGAGCCCGACAGAGCCCGACAGAGCCCGACAGGGCCCAGTAGAGCCCGACAGAGGCCGACAGAGCCTGACAGATCCCGACAGAGCCCAGTAGAGCCCGACAGAGCCCGACAGAGCCCGACAGAACCCGTCAGAGCCCGAAAGAGCCCAGTAGAGCCCGACAGAGCCCGACAGGGCCCGACAGGGCCCGACAGGGCCCAGTAGAGCCCGACAGAGCCCGGCAGAGCCCAGTAGAGCCCAGTAGAGCCCAACAGAGCCCGACAGAGCCCGACAGAGCCCGACAGAGCCCGACAGGGCCCGACAGAGCCCGACAGAGCCCGACAGAGCCCAGTAGAGCCCGACAGAGCCCGACAGAGCCCGACAGAGCCCGACAGGGCCCGACAGGGCCCGAAAGAGCCCGACAGAGCCCGACAGATCCCAGTAGAGCCCAGTAGAGCCCGACAGAGCCCGACAGAGCCCGACAGGGCCCGACAGGGCCCGACAGGGCCCAGTAGAGCCCGACAGAGCCCGACAGGGCCCGACAGGGCCCGACAGGGCCCAGTAGAGCCCGACAGAACCCGACAGAGCCCGACAGAGCCCGACAGAGCCCGACAGAGCCCGACAGGGCCCGACAGGGCCCAGTAGAGCCCGACAGAGCCCGACAGAGCCCGACAGGGCCCGACAGGGCCCGACAGAGGCCGACAGAGCCCGACAGGGAACAGTAGAGCCCAGTAGAGCCCGACAGAGCCTGACAGAGCCCGACAGAGCCCCGTAGAGGCCAGTAGAGCCCGACAGAGCCCGACAGAGCCCGACAGGGCCCGACAGAGCCCGACAGAGCCCGACAGAGCCCGACAGGGCCCGACAGAGCCCAACAGAGCCCGACAGAGCCCGACAGAGCCCGACAGGGCCCGACAGGGAACAGTAGAGCCCGACAGAGCCCGACAGAGCCCGACAGAGCCCATTAGAGCCCAGTAGAGCCCGACAGAGCCCGACAGAGCCCGACAGGGCCCGACAGAACCCGACAGAGCCCGACAGAGCCCGACAGGGCCCGACAGGGCCCGACAGAGCCCAGTAGAGCCCAGTAGAGCCCGACAGAGCCCGACAGAGCCCGACAGAGCCCAGTAGAGCGCAGTAGAGCCCGACAGAGCCCGACAGAGCCCGACAGGGCCCGACAGGGCCCGACAGAGCCCGACAGGGCCCGACAGGGCCCGACAGGCCCCGACAGAGCCCGACAGGGCCCGACAGGGCCCGACAGAGCCCGACAGAGCCCGACAGGGCCCGACAGGGCCCGACAGAGCCCAACAGAGCCCGACAGAGCCCGACAGAGCCCGACAGAGCCCGACAGGGCCCGACAGGGAACAGTAGAGCCCGACAGAGCCCGACAGAGCCCGACAGAGCCCATTAGAGCCCAGTAGAGCCCGACAGAGCCCGACAGAGCCCGACAGGGCCCGACAGAACCCGACAGAGCCCGACAGAGCCCGACAGGGCCCGACAGGGCCCGACAGGGCCCGACAGAGCCCGACAGAGCCCAGTAGAGCCCGTCAGAGCCCGACAGAGCCCGACAGGGCCCGACAGAGCCCGACAGAGCCCAGTAGAGCCCAGTAGAGCCCGACAGAGCCCGACAGAGCCCAACAGAGCCCGACAGGTCCCGACAGGGCCCGACAGAGCCCAGTTTAGCCCAGTAGAGCCCGACAGAGCCCGACAGATCCCAGTAGAGCCCGACAGAGCCCGACAGAGCCCGACAGGGCCCGACAGGGCCCGACAGAGCCCAATTTAGCCCAGTAGAGCCCGACAGAGCCCGACAGAGCCCGACAGAGCCCAACAGGGCCCAGTAAAGCCCGACAGAGCCCGACAGAGCCCGACAGGGCCCGACAGAGCCCGACAGAGCCCAGTAGAGCCCGACAGAGCCCGACAGGGCCCGACAGGGCCCAGTAAAGCTCGACAGAGCCCGACAGAGCCCGACAGAGCCCGACAGGGCCCGACAGAGCCCGACAGAGCCCGACAGGGCCCGACAGAGCCCAGTAGAGCCCGACAGAGCCCGACAGAGCCCGACAGAGCCCGACAGGGCCCGACAGGGCCCGACAGAGCCCGACAGGGCCCGACAGGGCCCAGTAGAGCCCGACAGAGCCTGACAGAGCCCAGTAGAGCCCGACAGAGCCCGACAGAGCCCGACAGAGCCCGACAGGGCCTGACAGGGCCCGACAGAGCCCGACAGAGCCCGACAGGGCCCAGAAGAGAACGACAGAGCCCGACAGAGCCCGACAGGGCCCGACAGGGCCTGACAGGGCCCTACAGGGAACAGTAGAGCCCAGTAGAGCCCGACAGAGCCCGACAGAGCCCGACAGAGCCCGACAGAGCCCGACAGGGCCCAGTAGAGCCCGACAGAGCCCGACAGAGCCCGACAGAGCCCGACAGGGCCCGACAGAGCCCGAGAGAGCCCAGTAGAGCCCGACAGAGCCCGACAGAGCCCGACAGAGCCCGACAGAACCCGACAGAGCCCGACAGAGCCCAGTAGAGCCCGACAGAGCCCGACAGAGCCCGACAGAGCCCGACAGGGCCCGACAGGGCCCAGTAGAGCCCGACAGAGCCCGACAGAGCCCGACAGGGCCCGACAGAGCCCGACAGAGCCCGACAGGTCCCGACAGGGCCCAGTAGAGCCCGACAGAGCCCGACAGAGCCCAACAGGGTCCGACAGGGCCCGACAGGGCCCGACAGAGCCCGACAGAGCCCAACAGGGCCCGACAGGGCCCAGTAGAGCCCGACAGAGCCCGACAGAGCCCGACAGAGCCCAGTAGAGCCCGACAGAGCCCGACAGAGCCCGACAGAGCCCGACAGAGGCCGACAGGGCCCGACAGAGCCCGACAGGGCCCGACAGAGCCCGACAGAGCCCAGTAGAGCCCGACAGAGCCCGACAGAGCCCGACAGAGCCCGACAGGGCCCGACAGGGCCCGACAGAGCCCGACAGGGCCCGACAGAGCCCGACAGAGCCCAGTAGAGCCCGACAGAGCCCGACAGAGCCCGACAGAACCCGACAGAGCCCGACAGAGCCCAGTAGAGCCCGACAGAGCCCGACAGAGCCCAGTAGAGCCCAGTAGAGCCCGACAGAGCCCGACAGAGCCCGACAGAACCCGACAGAGCCCGACAGAGCCCAGTAGAGCCCGACAGAGGCCGACAGAGCCCGACAGAGCCCGACAGGGCGCGACAGGGCCCGACAGGGCCCAGTAGAGCCCGACAGAGCCCGACAGAGCCCGACAGAGCCCGACAGGGCCCGACAGGGCCCGACAGAGCCAGACAGAGCCCAGTAGAGCCCGACAGAGCCTGACAGAGCCCGACAGAGCCCGACAGGGCCCGACAGAGCCCGACAGGGCCCGACAGAGCCCAGTTTAGCCCAGTAGAGCCCGACAGAGCCCGACAGAGCCCGACAGGGCCCGACAGAGCCCGACAGAGCCCGACAGGGCCCGACAGAGCCCAGTTTAGCCCAGTAGAGCCCGACAGAGCCCGACAGAGCCCGACAGAGCCCGACAGGGCCCGACAGAGCCCGAAAGGGCCCGACAGGGCCCGACAGGGCCCGACAGAGCCCGACAGAGCACGACAGGGCCCAAGAGGGCCCAGTAGAGCCCGACAGAGCCCGACAGAGCCCAGTAGAGCCCAGTAGAGCCCAGTAGAGCCCGACAGAGCCCGACAGAGCCCGACAGAACCCGACAGAGCCCGACAGAGCCCAGTAGAGCCCGACAGAGCCCGACAGAGCCCGACAGGGCCCGACAGGGAACAGTAGAGCCCAGTAGAGCCCGACAGAGCCCGACAGAGCCCGACAGAGCCCGACAGGGTTCGAGAGAGCCCAGTAGAGCCCGACTGAGCCCGACAGGGCCCGACAGAGCCCGACAGAGCCCGACAGAGCCCGACAGGGCCCGACAGGGCCCGACAGAGCCCGACAGAGCCCGACAGGGCCCGACAGGGAACAGTAGAGCCCAGTAGAGACCGACAGAGCCCGACAGAGCCCAGTAGAGCCCGACAGAGCCCGACAGAGCCCGACAGGGCCCGACAGGGCCCGACAGAGCCCAATTTAGCCCAGTAGAGCCCGACAGAGCCCGACAGAGCCCGACAGAGCCCGACAGGGCCCAGTAAAGCCCGACAGAGCCCGACAGAGCCCGACAGGGCCCGACAGAGCCCGACAGAGCCCAGTAGAGCCCGACAGAGCCCGACAGAGCCCGACAGAGCCCGACAGGGCCCGACAGGGCCCGACAGAGCCCGACAGAGCCCGACAGGGCCCGACAGAGCCCGACAGAGCCCGACAGAGCCCTGTAGAGCCCGACAGAGCCCGTCAGAGCCCGACAGGACCCGACAGAGCCCGACAGAGCCCAGTAGAGCCCGACAGAGCCCGACAGAGCCCGACAGGGCCCGACAGGGCCCGACAGGGCCCGACAGTGAACAGTAGAGCCCAGTAGAGCCTGACAGAGCCCGACAGAGCCCGACAGAGCCCGACAGGGCCCGACAGAGCCCGACAGAGCCCGACAGAGCCCGACAGGGCCCGACAGGGCCAGACAGGGCCCGACAGGGCCCGACAGAGCCCGACAGAGCCCGACAGGGCCCGACAGGGCCCAGTAAAGCCCGACAGAGCCCGACAGAGCCCGACAGAGCCCGACAGAGCCCTACAGAGCCCGACAGGGCCCAGTAGAGCCCGACAGAGCCTGACAGAGCCCAGTAGAGCCCGACAGAGCCCGACAGAGCCCGACAGAGCCCGACAGGGCCCGACAGGGCCCGACAGAGCCCGACAGAGCCCGACAGGGCCCGACAGGGCCCAGTAGAGCCCGACAGAGCCTGACAGAGCCCAGTAGAGCCCGACAGAGCCCGACAGAGCCCGACAGAGCCCGACAGGGCCCGACAGGGCCCGACAGAGCCCGACAGAGCCCGACAGGGCCCAGAAGAGAACGACAGAGCCCGACAGAGCCCGACAGGGCCCGACAGGGCCTGACAGGGCCCTACAGGGAACAGTAGAGCCCAGTAGAGCCCGACAGAGCCCGACAGAGCCCGACAGAGCCCGACAGAGCCCGACAGGGCCCAGTAGAGCCCGACAGAGCCCGACAGAGCCCGACAGAGCCCGACAGGGCCCGACAGAGCCCGAGAGAGCCCAGTAGAGCCCGACAGAGCCCGACAGAACCCGACAGAGCCCGACAGAACCCGACAGAGCCCGACAGAACCCAGTAGAGCCCGACAGAGCCCGACAGAGCCCGACAGAGCCCGACAGGGCCCGACAGGGCCCAGTAGAGCCCGACAGAGCCCGACAGAGCCCGACAGGGCCCGACAGAGCCCGACAGAGCCCGACAGGGCCCGACAGGGCCCAGTAGAGCCCGACAGAGCCCGACAGAGCCCAACAGGGCCCGACAGGGCCCGACAGGGCCCGACAGAGCCCGACAGAGCCCGACAGGGCCCGACAGGGCCCAGTAGAGCCCGACAGAGCCCGACAGAGCCCGACAGAGCCCAGTAGAGCCCGACAGAGCCCGACAGAGCCCGACAGAGCCCGACAGGGCCCGACAGAGCCCGACAGGGCCCGACAGAGCCCGACAGAGCCCAGTAGAGCCCGACAGAGCCCGACAGAGCCCGACAGAGCCCGACAGGGCCCGACAGGGCCCTACAGAGCCCGACAGAGCCCGACAGGGCCCGACAGAGCCCGACAGAGCCCAGTAGAGCCCGACAGAGCCCGACAGAGCCCGACAGAACCCGACAGAGCCCGACAGAGCCCAGTAGAGCCCGACAGAGCCCGACAGAGCCCAGTAGAGCCCAGTAGAGCCCGACAGAGCCCGACAGAGCCCGACAGAGCCCGACAGAACCCGACAGAGCCCGACAGAGCCCAGTAGAGCCCGACAGAGCCCGACAGAGCCCGACAGAGCCCGACAGGGCCCGACAGGGCCCGACAGGGCCCGACAGAGCCAGACAGAGCCCAGTAGAGCCCGACAGAGCCTGACAGAGCCCGACAGAGCCCGACAGGGCCCGACAGAGCCCGACAGGGCCCGACAGAGCCCAGTTTAGCCCAGTAGAGCCCGACAGAGCCCGACAGAGCCCGACAGGGCCCGACAGAGCCCGACAGAGCCCGACAGGGCCCGACAGAGCCCAGTTTAGCCCAGTAGAGCCCGACAGAGCCCAGTAGAGCCCGACAGAGCCCGACAGAGCCCGACAGAGCCCGAAAGGGCCCGACAGGGCCCGACAGGGCCCGACAGAGCCCGACAGAGCCCGACAGGGCCCAACAGGGCCCAGTAGAGCCCGACAGAGCCCGACAGGGCCCGACAGAGCCCGACAGAGCCCGACAGAGCCCGACAGGGCCCGACAGAGCCCAGTAGAGCCCGACAGAGCCCGACAGGGCCCGACAGAGCCCGACAGAGCCCGACAGAGCCCGACAGGGCCCGACAGGGCCCGACAGAGCCCGACAGAGCCCGACAGGGCCCGACAGGGAACAGTAGAGCCCAGTAGAGCCCGACAGAGCCCGACAGAGCCCAGTAGAGCCCGACAGAGCCCGACAGAGCCCGACAGGGCCCGACAGGGCCCGACAGGGCCCGACAGGGAACAGTAGAGCCCAGTAGAGCCTGACAGAGCCCGACAGAGCCCGACAGAGCCCGACAGGGCCCGACAGAGCCCGACAGAGCCCGACAGAGCCCGACAGGGCCCGACAGAGCCTGACAGAGCCCGACAGAGCCCGACAGGGCCCGACAGGGCCCAGTAGAGCCCGACAGAGCCCAGTAGAGCCTGACAGAGCCCGACAGAGCCCGACAGAGCCCGACAGGGCCCGACAGAGCCCGACAGAGCCCGACAGGGCCCAGTAGAGCCCGACAGAGCCCGACAGAGCCCGACAGAGCCTGAAAGAGCCCGACTGGGCCCGACAGGGCCCGACAGAGCCCGACAGGGCCCGACAGGGCCCGACAGGGCCCGACAGAGCCCGACAGAGCCCGACAGGGCCCGACAGGGCCCAGTAAAGCCCGACAGAGCCCGACAGAGCCCGACAGAGCCCGACAGGGCCCGACAGAGCCCGACAGAGCCCGACAGGGCCCGACAGGGCCCAGTAGAGCTCGACAGAGCCCGACAGAGCCCAGTAGAGCCCGACAGAGCCCAACAGAGCCCGACAGAGCCCGACAGGGCCCGACAGGGCCCGACAGAGCCCGACAGGGCCCAGTAGAGAACGACAGAGCCCGACAGAGCCCGACAGGGCCCGACAGGGCCCGACAGGGCCCGACAGGGAACAGTAGAGCCCAGAAGAGCCCGACAGAGCCCGACAGAGCCCGACAGAGCCCGACAGAGCCCGACAGGGCCCAGTAGAGCCCGACAGAGCCCGACAGAGCCCGACAGAGCCCGACAGGGCCCGACAGAGCCCGACAGAGCCCAGTAGAGCCCGACAGAGCCCGACAGAGCCCGACAGAGCCCGACAGAACCCGACAGAGCCCGACAGAGCCCAGTAGAGCCCGACAGAGCCCGACAGAGCCCGACAGAGCCCGACAGGGCCCGACAGGGCCCGACAGGGCCCAGTAGAGCCCGACAGATCCCGACAGAGCCCGACAGGGCCCGACAGATCCCGACAGAGCCCGACAGGGCCCGACAGGGCCCAGTAGAGCCCGACAGAGCCCGACAGAGCACGACAGAGCCCGACAGGGCCCGACAGGGCCCGACAGAGCCCGACAGGGCCCGACAGGGCCCAGTAGAGCCCGACAGAGCCCGACAGAGCCCGACAGAGCCCAGTAGAGCCCGACAGAGCCCGACAGAGCCCGACAGGGCCCGACAGAGCCCGACAGGGCCCGACAGAGCCCGACAGAGCCCGACAGGGCCCGACAGAGCCCGACAGGGCCCGACAGAGCCCGACAGAGCCCAGTAGAGCCCGACAGAGCCCGACAGAGCCCGACAGGGCCCGACAGGGCCCGACAGAGCCCGACAGAGCCCGACAGGGCCCGATAGAGACCGACAGGGCCCGACAGAGCCCGACAGAGCCCAGTAGAACCCGACAGAGCCCGACAGAGCCCGACAGAACCCGACAGAGCCCGACAGAGCCCAGTAGAGCCCAACAGAGCCCGACAGAGCCCAGTAGAGCCCAGTAGAGCCCGACAGAGCCCGACAGATCCCGACAGAGCCCGACAGAGCCCGACAGAGCCCGACAGGGCCCGACAGAGCCCGACAGAGCCCAGTAGAGCCCGACAGAGCCCGACAGGGCCCGACATGGCCCGACAGAGCCCAGTTTAGCCGGGTAGAGCCCGACAGAGCCCGACAGAGCCCGACAGAGCCCGACAGAGCCTGACAGGGCCCGACAGGGCCCAGTAGAGCCCGACAGAGCCCGACAGAGCCCAGTAGAGCCCGACAGAGCCCGACAGAGCCCGACAGAGCCCGACAGGGCCCGACAGGGCCCGACAGAGCCCAGTTTAGCCCAGTAGAGACCGACAGAGCCCGACAGAGCCCGACAGAGCCCGACAGAGCCCAGTAGAGCCCGACAGAGCCCGACAGAGCCCGACAGAGCCCGACAGAGCCCAGTAGAGCCCGACAGAGCCCGACAGAGCCCGACAGAGCCCGACAGGGCCCGACAGGGCCCGACAGGGCCCGACAGAGAACAGTAGAGCCAGTAGAGCCCGACAGGGCCCGACAGAGCCCGACAGAGCCCGACAGGGCCCGACAGAGCCCGACAGAGCCCGACAGAGCCCGACAGGGCCCAGTAGAGCCCGACATAGCCCGACAGAGCCCGACAGAGCCCGACAGAGCCCGACAGGGCCCGACAGGTCCCGACAGGGCCCGACAGAGCCCGACAGGGCCCGACAGGGCCCGACAGAGCCCGACAGAACCCAGTAGAGCCTGACAGAGCCCGACAGAGCCCGACAGAGCCCGACAGAACCCGACAGAGCCCGACAGAGCCCAGTAGAGCCCGACAGAGCCCGACAGGGCCCGACAGAGCCCGACAGAGCCCGACAGGGCCCGTCAGAGACCGACAGGGCCCGACAGAGCCCGACAGGGCCCGACAGAGCCCGACAGAGCCCGACAGAGCCCGACAGGGCCCAGTAGAGCCCGACAGAGCCCGACAGGGCCCGACAGAGCCCGACAGGGCCCGACAGGGCCCGACAGAGCCCGACAGAGCCCGACAGGGCCCAGTAGAGCCCGACAGAGCCCGACAGGGCCCGACAGAGCCCGACAGAGCCCGACAGGGCCCGACAGGGCCCGACAGGGCCCGACAGAGCCCTACAGGGCCCGACAGAGCCCGACAGAGCCCGACAGGGCCCGACAGGGCCCGACAGGGCCCGACAGAGCCCGACAGAGCCCGACAGGGCCCGACAGGGCCCAGTAAAGCCCGACAGAGCCCGACAGAGCCCGACAGAGCCCGACAGGGCCCGACAGAGCCCGACAGAGCCCGACAGAGCCCGACAGGGCCCGACAGAGCCCAGTAGAGCCCGACAGAGCCTGACAGAGCCCAGTAGAGCCCGACAGAGCCCGACAGATCCCGACAGAGCCCGACAGAGCCCGACAGAGCCCGACAGGGCCCGACAGAGCCCGACAGAGCCCAGTAGAGCCCGACAGAGCCCGACAGGGCCCGACATGGCCCGACAGAGCCCAGTTTAGCCGGGTAGAGCCCGACAGAGCCCGACAGAGCCCGACAGAGCCCGACAGAGCCTGACAGGGCCCGACAGGGCCCAGTAGAGCCCGACAGAGCCCGACAGAGCCCAGTAGAGCCCGACAGAGCCCGACAGAGCCCGACAGAGCCCGACAGGGCCCGACAGGGCCCGACAGAGCCCAGTTTAGCCCAGTAGAGACCGACAGAGCCCGACAGAGCCCGACAGAGCCCGACAGAGCCCAGTAGAGCCCGACAGAGCCCGACAGAGCCCGACAGAGCCCGACAGAGCCCAGTAGAGCCCGACAGAGCCCGACAGAGCCCGACAGAGCCCGACAGGGCCCGACAGGGCCCGACAGGGCCCGACAGAGAACAGTAGAGCCAGTAGAGCCCGACAGGGCCCGACAGAGCCCGACAGAGCCCGACAGGGCCCGACAGAGCCCGACAGAGCCCGACAGAGCCCGACAGGGCCCAGTAGAGCCCGACATAGCCCGACAGAGCCCGACAGAGCCCGACAGAGCCCGACAGGGCCCGACAGGTCCCGACAGGGCCCGACAGAGCCCGACAGGGCCCGACAGGGCCCGACAGAGCCCGACAGAACCCAGTAGAGCCTGACAGAGCCCGACAGAGCCCGACAGAGCCCGACAGAACCCGACAGAGCCCGACAGGGCCCGACAGAGCCCGACAGAGCCCGACAGGGCCCGTCAGAGACCGACAGGGCCCGACAGAGCCCGACAGGGCCCGACAGAGCCCGACAGAGCCCGACAGGGCCCGACAGAGCCCGACAGAGCCCGACAGAGCCCGACAGGGCCCAGTAGAGCCCGACAGAGCCCGACAGGGCCCGACAGAGCCCGACAGGGCCCGACAGGGCCCGACAGAGCCCGACAGAGCCCGACAGGGCCCAGTAGAGCCCGACAGAGCCCGACAGGGCCCGACAGAGCCCGACAGAGCCCGACAGGGCCCGACAGGGCCCGACAGGGCCCGACAGAGCCCTACAGGGCCCGACAGAGCCCGACAGAGCCCGACAGGGCCCGACAGGGCCCGACAGGGCCCGACAGAGCCCGACAGAGCCCGACAGGGCCCGACAGGGCCCAGTAAAGCCCGACAGAGCCCGACAGAGCCCGACAGAGCCCGACAGGGCCCGACAGAGCCCGACAGAGCCCGACAGAGCCCGACAGGGCCCGACAGGGCCCAGTAGAGCCCGACAGAGCCTGACAGAGCCCAGTAGAGCCCGACAGAGCCCGACAGAGCCCGACAGAGCCCGACAGGGCCCGACAGGGCCCGACAGAGCCCGACAGGGCCCAGTAGAGAACGACAGAGCCCGACAGAGCCCGACAGGGCCCGACAGGGCCCGACAGGGCCCTACAGGGAACAGTAGAGCCCAGTAGAGCCCGACAGAGCCCGACAGAGCCCGACAGAGCCCGACAGAGCCCGACAGGGCCCAGTAGAGCCCGACAGAGACCGACAGAGCCCGACAGGGCCCGAGAAGGCCCGACAGAGCCCGACAGAGCCCAGTAGAGCCCGACAGAGCTCGACAGAGCCCGACAGAGTCCGACAGAACCCGACAGAGCCCGAGAGAGCCCAGTAGAGCCCGACAGAGCCCGACAGAGCCCGACAGAGCCCGACAGGGCCCGACAGGGCCCGACAAGGCCCAGTAGAGCCCGACAGAGCCCGACAGAGCCCGACAGGGCCCGACAGAGCCCGACAGAGCCCGACAGGGCCCGACAGGGCCCAGTAGAGCCCGACAGAGCCTGACAGAGCCCAGTAGAGCCCGACAGAGCCCGACAGAGCCCGACAGAGCCCGACAGGGCCCGACAGGGCCCGACAGAGCCCGACAGAGCCCGACAGGGCCCGACAGGGCCCAGTAGAGCCCGACAGAGCCTGACAGAGCCCAGTAGAGCCCGACAGAGCCCGACAGAGCCCGACAGAGCCCGACAGGGCCCGACAGGGCCCGACAGAGCCCGACAGAGCCCGACAGGGCCCAGAAGAGAACGACAGAGCCCGACAGAGCCCGACAGGGCCCGACAGGGCCTGACAGGGCCCTACAGGGAACAGTAGAGCCCAGTAGAGCCCGACAGAGCCCGACAGAGCCCGACAGAGCCCGACAGAGCCCGACAGGGCCCAGTAGAGCCCGACAGAGCCCGACAGAGCCCGACAGAGCCCGACAGGGCCCGACAGAGCCCGAGAGAGCCCAGTAGAGCCCGACAGAGCCCGACAGAACCCGACAGAGCCCGACAGAACCCGACAGAGCCCGACAGAACCCAGTAGAGCCCGACAGAGCCCGACAGAGCCCGACAGAGCCCGACAGGGCCCGACAGGGCCCAGTAGAGCCCGACAGAGCCCGACAGGGCCCGACAGGGCCCGACAGAGCCCGACAGAGCCCGACAGGGCCCGACAGGGCCCAGTAGAGCCCGACAGAGCCCGACAGAGCCCAACAGGGCCCGACAGGGCCCGACAGGGCCCGACAGAGCCCGACAGAGCCCGACAGGGCCCGACAGGGCCCAGTAGAGCCCGACAGAGCCCGACAGAGCCCGACAGAGCCCAGTAGAGCCCGACAGAGCCCGACAGAGCCCGACAGAGCCCGACAGGGCCCGACAGAGCCCGACAGGGCCCGACAGAGCCCGACAGAGCCCAGTAGAGCCCGACAGAGCCCGACAGAGCCCGACAGAGCCCGACAGGGCCCGACAGGGCCCTACAGAGCCCGACAGAGCCCGACAGGGCCCGACAGAGCCCGACAGAGCCCAGTAGAGCCCGACAGAGCCCGACAGAGCCCGACAGAACCCGACAGAGCCCGACAGAGCCCAGTAGAGCCCGACAGAGCCCGACAGAGCCCAGTAGAGCCCAGTAGAGCCCGACAGAGCCCGACAGAGCCCGACAGAGCCCGACAGAACCCGACAGAGCCCGACAGAGCCCAGTAGAGCCCGACAGAGCCCGACAGAGCCCGACAGAGCCCGACAGGGCCCGACAGGGCCCGACAGGGCCCAGTAGAGCCCGACAGAGCCCGACAGAGCCCGACAGAGCCCGACAGGGCCCGACAGGGCCCGACAGAGCCAGACAGAGCCCAGTAGAGCCCGACAGAGCCTGACAGAGCCCGACAGAGCCCGACAGGGCCCGACAGAGCCCGACAGGGCCCGACAGAGCCCAGTTTAGCCCAGTAGAGCCCGACAGAGCCCGACAGAGCCCGACAGAGCCCGACAGGGCCCGACAGAGCCCGAAAGGGCCCGACAGGGCCCGACAGGGCCCGACAGAGCCCGACAGAGCCCGACAGGGCCCAACAGGGCCCAGTAGAGCCCGACAGAGCCCGACAGGGCCCGACAGAGCCCGACAGAGCCCGACAGAGCCCGACAGGGCCCGACAGAGCCCAGTAGAGCCCGACAGAGCCCGACAGAGCCCGACAGGGCCCGACAGAGCCCGACAGAGCCCGACAGGGCCCGACAGAGCCCAGTTTAGCCCAGTAGAGCCCGACAGAGCCCGACAGAGCCCGACAGAGCCCGACAGGGCCCGACAGAGCCCGAAAGGGCCCGACAGGGCCCGACAGGGCCCGACAGAGCCCGACAGAGCCCGACAGGGCCCAACAGGGCCCAGTAGAGCCCGACAGAGCCCGACAGGGCCCGACAGAGCCCGACAGAGCCCGACAGAGCCCGACAGGGCCCGACAGAGCCCAGTAGAGCCCGACAGAGCCCGACAGGGCCCGACAGAGCCCGACAGAGCCCGACAGAGCCCGACAGGGCCCGACAGGGCCCGACAGAGCCCGACAGGGCCCGACAGGGAACAGTAGAGCCCAGTAGAGCCCGACAGAGCCCGACAGAGCCCAGTAGAGCCCGACAGAGCCCGACAGAGCCCGACAGGGCCCGACAGGGCCCGACAGGGCCCGACAGGGAACAGTAGAGCCCAGTAGAGCCTGACAGAGCCCGACAGAGCCCGACAGAGCCCGACAGGGCCCGACAGAGCCCGACAGAGCCCGACAGAGCCCGACAGGGCCCGACAGAGCCTGACAGAGCCCGACAGAGCCCGACAGGGCCCGACAGGTCCCGACAGAGCCCGACAGAGCCCAGTAGAGCCTGACAGAGCCCGACAGAGCCCGACAGAGCCCGACAGGGCCCGACAGAGCCCGACAGAGCCCGACAGGGCCCAGTAGAGCCCGACAGAGCCCGACAGAGCCCGACAGAGCCCGAAAGAGCCCGACTGGGCCCGACAGGGCCCGACAGAGCCCGACAGGGCCCGACAGGGCCCGACAGGGCCCGACAGAGCCCGACAGAGCCCGACAGGGCCCGACAGGGCCCAGTAAAGCCCGACAGAGCCCGACAGAGCCCGACAGAGCCCGACAGGGC
This sequence comes from Caloenas nicobarica, assembly GCF_036013445.1. Lineage (NCBI taxonomy): Eukaryota > Metazoa > Chordata > Aves > Columbiformes > Columbidae > Caloenas > Caloenas nicobarica. Next base: position 54,312 of record NW_027017189.1, read on the forward strand.
CCGACAGAGCCCGACAGAGCCCGACAGGGCCCGACAGGGCCCAGTAGAGCTCGACAGAGCCCGACAGAGCCCAGTAGAGCCCGACAGAGCCCAACAGAGCCCGACAGAGCCCGACAGGGCCCGACAGGGCCCGACAGAGCCCGACAGGGCCCAGTAGAGAACGACAGAGCCCGACAGAGCCCGACAGGGCCCGACAGGGCCCGACAGGGCCCGACAGGGAACAGTAGAGCCCAGAAGAGCCCGACAGAGCCCGACAGAGCCCGACAGAGCCCGACAGAGCCCGACAGGGCCCAGTAGAGCCCGACAGAGCCCGACAGAGCCCGACAGAGCCCGACAGGGCCCGACAGAGCCCGACAGAGCCCAGTAGAGCCCGACAGAGCCCGACAGAGCCCGACAGAGCCCGACAGAACCCGACAGAGCCCGACAGAGCCCAGTAGAGCCCGACAGAGCCCGACAGAGCCCGACAGAGCCCGACAGGGCCCGACAGGGCCCGACAGGGCCCAGTAGAGCCCGACAGATCCCGACAGAGCCCGACAGGGCCCGACAGATCCCGACAGAGCCCGACAGGGCCCGACAGGGCCCAGTAGAGCCCGACAGAGCCCGACAGAGCACGACAGAGCCCGACAGGGCCCGACAGGGCCCGACAGAGCCCGACAGAGCCCGACAGGGCCCGACAGGGCCCAGTAGAGCCCGACAGAGCCCGACAGAGCCCGACAGAGCCCAGTAGAGCCCGACAGAGCCCGACAGAGCCCGACAGAGCCCGACAGGGCCCGACAGAGCCCGACAGGGCCCGACAGAGCCCGACAGAGCCCGACAGGGCCCGACAGAGCCCGACAGGGCCCGACAGAGCCCGACAGAGCCCAGTAGAGCCCGACAGAGCCCGACAGAGCCCGACATGGCCCGACAGGGCCCGACAGAGCCCGACAGAGCCCGACAGGGCCCGATAGAGACCGACAGGGCCCGACAGAGCCCGACAGAGCCCAGTAGAACCCGACAGAGCCCGACAGAGCCCGACAGAACCCGACAGAGCCCGACAGAGCCCAGTAGAGCCGAACAGAGCCCGACAGAGCCCAGTAGAGCCCAGTAGAGCCCGACAGAGCCCGACAGATCCCGACAGAGCCCGACAGAGCCCGACAGAGCCCGACAGGGCCCGACAGAGCCCGACAGAGCCCAGTAGAGCCCGACAGAGCCCGACAGGGCCCGACATGGCCCGACAGAGCCCAGTTTAGCCGGGTAGAGCCCGACAGAGCCCGACAGAGCCCGACAGAGCCCGACAGAGCCTGACAGGGCCCGACAGGGCCCAGTAGAGCCCGACAGAGCCCGACAGAGCCCAGTAGAGCCCGACAGAGCCCGACAGAGCCCGACAGAGCCCGACAGGGCCCGACAGGGCCCGACAGAGCCCAGTTTAGCCCAGTAGAGACCGACAGAGCCCGACAGAGCCCGACAGAGCCCGACAGAGCCCAGTAGAGCCCGACAGAGCCCGACAGAGCCCGACAGAGCCCGACAGAGCCCAGTAGAGCCCGACAGAGCCCGACAGAGCCCGACAGAGCCCGACAGGGCCCGACAGGGCCCGACAGGGCCCGACAGAGAACAGTAGAGCCAGTAGAGCCCGACAGGGCCCGACAGAGCCCGACAGAGCCCGACAGGGCCCGACAGAGCCCGACAGAGCCCGACAGAGCCCGACAGGGCCCAGTAGAGCCCGACATAGCCCGACAGAGCCCGACAGAGCCCGACAGAGCCCGACAGGGCCCGACAGGTCCCGACAGGGCCCGACAGAGCCCGACAGGGCCCGACAGGGCCCGACAGAGCCCGACAGAACCCAGTAGAGCCTGACAGAGCCCGACAGAGCCCGACAGAGCCCGACAGAACCCGACAGAGCCCGACAGAGCCCAGTAGAGCCCGACAGAGACCGACAGGGCCCGACAGAGCCCGACAGAGCCCGACAGGGCCCGTCAGAGACCGACAGGGCCCGACAGAGCCCGACAGGGCCCGACAGAGCCCGACAGAGCCCGACAGGGCCCGACAGAGCCCGACAGAGCCCGACAGAGCCCGACAGGGCCCAGTAGAGCCCGACAGAGCCCGACAGGGCCCGACAGAGCCCGACAGGGCCCGACAGGGCCCGACAGAGCCCGACAGAGCCCGACAGGGCCCAGTAGAGCCCGACAGAGCCCGACAGGGCCCGACAGAGCCCGACAGAGCCCGACAGGGCCCGACAGGGCCCGACAGGGCCCGACAGAGCCCTACAGGGCCCGACAGAGCCCGACAGAGCCCGACAGGGCCCGACAGGGCCCGACAGGGCCCGACAGAGCCCGACAGAGCCCGACAGGGCCCGACAGGGCCCAGTAAAGCCCGACAGAGCCCGACAGAGCCCGACAGAGCCTGACAGGGCCCGACAGAGCCCGACAGAGCCCGACAGAGCCCGACAGGGCCCGACAGGGCCCAGTAGAGCCCGACAGAGCCTGACAGAGCCCAGTAGAGCCCGACAGAGCCCGACAGAGCCCGACAGAGCCCGACAGGGCCCGACAGGGCCCGACAGAGCCCGACAGGGCCCAGTAGAGAACGACAGAGCCCGACAGAGCCCGACAGGGCCCGACAGGGCCCGACAGGGCCCTACAGGGAACAGTAGAGCCCAGTAGAGCCCGACAGAGCCCGACAGAGCCCGACAGAGCCCGACAGAGCCCGACAAGGCCCAGTAGAGCCCGACAGAGACCGACAGAGCCCGACAGAGCCCGAGAGGGCCCGACAGAGCCCGACAGAGCTCAGTAGAGCCCGACAGAGCTGGACAGAGCCCGACAGAGTCCGACAGAACCCGACAGAGCCCGAGAGAGCCCAGTAGAGCCCGACAGAGCCCGACAGAGCCCGACAGAGCCCGACAGGGCCCGACAGGGCCCGACAAGGCCCAGTAGAGCCCGACAGAGCCCGACAGAGCCCGACAGGGCCCGACAGAGCCCGACAGACCCCGACAGGGCCCGACAGGGCCCAGTAGAGCCCGACAGAGCCCGACAGAGCCCAACAGGGCCCGACAGGGCCCGACAGGGCCCGACAGAGCCCAACAGAGCCCGACAGGGCCCGACAGGGCCCAGTAGAGCCCGACAGAGCCCGACAGAGCCCGACAGAGCCCAGTAGAGCCCAACAGAGCCCGACAGAGCCCGACAGAGCCCGACAGGGCCCGACAGAGCCCGACAGGGCCCGACAGAGCCCGACAGAGCCCAGTAGAGCCCGACAGAGCCCGACAGAGCCCGACAGAGCCCGACAGGGCCCGACAGGGCCCGACAGGGCCCGACAGAGCCCGACAGGGCCCGACAGAGCCCGACAGAGCCCAGTAGAGCCCGACAGAGCCCAACAGAGCCCGACAGAACCCGACAGAGCCCGACAGAGCCCAGTAGAGCCCGACAGAGCCCGACAGAGCCCAGTAGAGCCGAGTAGAGCCCGACAGAGACCGACAGAGCCCGACAGAGCCCGACAGAACCCGACAGAGCCCGACAGAGCCCAGTAGAGCCCGAAAGAGCCCGACAGAGCCCGACAGAGCCCGACAGGGCCCGACAGGGCCCGACAGGGCCCAGTAGAGCCCGACAGAGCCCGACAGAGCCCAGTAGAGCCCGACAGGGCCCGACAGGGCCCGACAGAGCCCGACAGAGCCCAGTAGAGCCCGACAGAGCCTGACAGAGCCCGACAGAGCCCGACAGGGCCCGACAGAGCCCGACAGAGCCCAGTTTAGTCCAGTAGAGCCCGACAGAGCCCGACAGAGCCCGACAGGGCCCGACAGAGCCCGACAGCGCGCGACAGGGCCCGACAGAGCCCAGTTTAGCCCAGTAGAGCCCGACAGAGCCCGACAGAGCCCGACAGAGCCCGACAGAGCCCAACAGGGCCCGACAGAGCCCGAAAGGGCCCGACAGGGCCCGACAGGGCCCGACAGAGCCCGACAGAGCCCGACAGGGCCTGACAGGGCCCAGTAGAGCCCGACAGAGCCCGACAGAGCCCAGTAGAGCCCAGTAGAGCCCGACAGAGCCCGACAGAGCCCGACAGAGCCCGACAGAAACCGACAGAGCCCGACAGAGCCCAGTAGAGCCCGACAGAGCCCGACAGAGCCCGACAGAGCCCGACAGGGCCCGACAGGGAACACTAGAGCCCAGTAGAGCCCGACAGAGCCCGACAGAGCCCGACAGAGCCCGACAGGGCCCGACAGAGCCCAGTAGAGCCCGACAGAGCCTGACAGGGCCCGACAGAGCCCGACAGGGCCCGACAGGGCCCGACAGAGCCCGACAGAGCCCGACAGGGCCCAACAGGGAACAGTAGAGCCCAGTAGAGACCGACAGAGCCCGACAGAGCCCAGTAGAGCCCGACAGAGCCCGACAGAGCCCGACAGGGCCCGACAGGGCCCGACAGGGCCCGACAGGGAACAGTAGAGCCCAGTAGAGCCTGACAGAGCCCGACAGAGCCCGACAGAGCCCGACAGGGCCCGACAGAGCCCGACAGAGCCCGACAGAGCCCGACAGGGCCCGACAGAGCCCGACAGAGCCCGACAGAGCCCGACAGGGCCCGACAGGGCCCAACAGAGCCCAGTAGAGCCCGACAGAGCCCGACAGAGCCCGACAGAGCCCGACAGGGCCCGACAGAGCCCGACAGAGCCCGACAGGGCCCAGTAGAGCCCGACAGAGCCCGACAGAGCCCGACAGAGCCCGAAAGAGCCCGACAGGGCCCGACAGGGCCCGACAGAGCCCGACAGAGCCCGACAGGGCCCGACAGGGCCCGACAGGGCCCGACAGAGCCCGACAGGGCCCGACAGGGCCCAGTAAAGCCCGACAGAGCCCGACAGAGCCCGACAGAGCCCGAAAGAGCCCGACTGGGCCCGACAGGACCCGACAGAGCCCGACAGGGCCCGACAGGGCCCGACAGGGCCCGACAGAGCCCGACAGAGCCCGACAGGGCCCGACAGGGCCCAGTAAAGCCCGACAGAGCCCGACAGAGCCCGACAGAGCCCGACAGGGCCCGACAGAGCCCGACAGAGCCCGACAGGGCCCGACAGGGCCCAGTAGAGCTCGACAGAGCCCGACAGAGCCCAGTAGAGCCCGACAGAGCCCGACAGAGCCCGACAGAGCCCGACAGGGCCCGACAGGGCCCGACAGAGCCCAGTAGAGCCCAGTAGAGCCCGACAGAGCCCGACAGAGCCCGACAGAGCCCGACAGAAACCGACAGAGCCCGACAGAGCCCAGTAGAGCCCGACAGAGCCCGACAGAGCCCGACAGAGCCCGACAGGGCCCGACAGGGAACACTAGAGCCCAGTAGAGCCCGACAGAGCCCGACAGAGCCCGACAGAGCCCGACAGGGCCCGACAGAGCCCAGTAGAGCCCGACAGAGCCCGACAGGGCCCGACAGAGCCCGACAGGGCCCGACAGGGCCCGACAGAGCCCGACAGAGCCCGACAGGGCCCAACAGGGAACAGTAGAGCCCAGTAGAGACCGACAGAGCCCGACAGAGCCCAGTAGAGCCCGACAGAGCCCGACAGAGCCCGACAGGGCCCGACAGGGCCCGACAGGGCCCGACAGGGAACAGTAGAGCCCAGTAGAGCCTGACAGAGCCCGACAGAGCCCGACAGAGCCCGACAGGGCCCGACAGAGCCCGACAGAGCCCGACAGAGCCCGACAGGGCCCGACAGAGCCCGACAGAGCCCGACAGAGCCCGACAGGGCCCGACAGGGCCCAACAGAGCCCAGTAGAGCCCGACAGAGCCCGACAGAGCCCGACAGAGCCCGACAGGGCCCGACAGAGCCCGACAGAGCCCGACAGGGCCCAGTAGAGCCCGACAGAGCCCGACAGAGCCCGACAGAGCCCGAAAGAGCCCGACAGGGCCCGACAGGGCCCGACAGAGCCCGACAGAGCCCGACAGGGCCCGACAGGGCCCGACAGGGCCCGACAGAGCCCGACAGGGCCCGACAGGGCCCAGTAAAGCCCGACAGAGCCCGACAGAGCCCGACAGAGCCCGAAAGAGCCCGACTGGGCCCGACAGGACCCGACAGAGCCCGACAGGGCCCGACAGGGCCCGACAGGGCCCGACAGAGCCCGACAGAGCCCGACAGGGCCCGACAGGGCCCAGTAAAGCCCGACAGAGCCCGACAGAGCCCGACAGAGCCCGACAGGGCCCGACAGAGCCCGACAGAGCCCGACAGGGCCCGACAGGGCCCAGTAGAGCTCGACAGAGCCCGACAGAGCCCAGTAGAGCCCGACAGAGCCCGACAGAGCCCGACAGGGCCCGACAGAGCCCGACAGAGCCCAGTAGAGCCCGACAGAGCCCGACAGAGCCCGACAGAGCCCGACAGGGCCCGACAGGGCCCTACAGAGCCCGACAGAGCCCGACAGGGCCCGACAGAGCCCGACAGAGCCCAGTAGAGCCCGACAGAGCCCGACAGAGCCCGACAGAACCCGACAGAGCCCGACAGAGCCCAGTAGAGCCCGACAGAGCCCGACAGAGCCCAGTAGAGCCCAGTAGAGCCCGACAGAGCCCGACAGAGCCCGACAGAGCCCGACAGAACCCGACAGAGCCCGACAGAGCCCAGTAGAGCCCGACAGAGCCCGACAGAGCCCGACAGAGCCCGACAGGGCCCGACAGGGCCCGACAGGGCCCAGTAGAGCCCGACAGAGCCCGACAGAGCCCGACAGAGCCCGACAGGGCCCGACAGGGCCCGACAGAGCCAGACAGAGCCCAGTAGAGCCCGACAGAGCCTGACAGAGCCCGACAGAGCCCGACAGGGCCCGACAGAGCCCGACAGGGCCCGACAGAGCCCAGTTTAGCCCAGTAGAGCCCGACAGAGCCCGACAGAGCCCGACAGAGCCCGACAGGGCCCGACAGAGCCCGAAAGGGCCCGACAGGGCCCGACAGGGCCCGACAGAGCCCGACAGAGCCCGACAGGGCCCAACAGGGCCCAGTAGAGCCCGACAGAGCCCGACAGGGCCCGACAGAGCCCGACAGAGCCCGACAGAGCCCGACAGGGCCCGACAGAGCCCAGTAGAGCCCGACAGAGCCCGACAGAGCCCGACAGGGCCCGACAGAGCCCGACAGAGCCCGACAGGGCCCGACAGAGCCCAGTTTAGCCCAGTAGAGCCCGACAGAGCCCGACAGAGCCCGACAGAGCCCGACAGGGCCCGACAGAGCCCGAAAGGGCCCGACAGGGCCCGACAGGGCCCGACAGAGCCCGACAGAGCCCGACAGGGCCCAACAGGGCCCAGTAGAGCCCGACAGAGCCCGACAGGGCCCGACAGAGCCCGACAGAGCCCGACAGAGCCCGACAGGGCCCGACAGAGCCCAGTAGAGCCCGACAGAGCCCGACAGGGCCCGACAGAGCCCGACAGAGCCCGACAGAGCCCGACAGGGCCCGACAGGGCCCGACAGAGCCCGACAGAGCCCGACAGGGCCCGACAGGGAACAGTAGAGCCCAGTAGAGCCCGACAGAGCCCGACAGAGCCCAGTAGAGCCCGACAGAGCCCGACAGAGCCCGACAGGGCCCGACAGGGCCCGACAGGGCCCGACAGGGAACAGTAGAGCCCAGTAGAGCCTGACAGAGCCCGACAGAGCCCGACAGAGCCCGACAGGGCCCGACAGAGCCCGACAGAGCCCGACAGAGCCCGACAGGGCCCGACAGAGCCTGACAGAGCCCGACAGAGCCCGACAGGGCCCGACAGGTCCCGACAGAGCCCGACAGAGCCCAGTAGAGCCCGACAGAGCCCGACAGAGCCCGACAGAGCCCGAAAGAGCCCGACTGGGCCCGACAGGGCCCGACAGAGCCCGACAGGGCCCGACAGGGCCCGACAGGGCCCGACAGAGCCCGACAGAGCCCGACAGGGCCCGACAGGGCCCAGTAAAGCCCGACAGAGCCCGACAGAGCCCGACAGAGCCCGACAGGGCCCGACAGAGCCCGACAGAGCCCGACAGGGCCCGACAGGGCCCAGTAGAGCTCGACAGAGCCCGACAGAGCCCAGTAGAGCCCGACAGAGCCCAACAGAGCCCGACAGAGCCCGACAGGGCCCGACAGGGCCCGACAGAGCCCGACAGGGCCCAGTAGAGAACGACAGAGCCCGACAGAGCCCGACAGGGCCCGACAGGGCCCGACAGGGCCCGACAGGGAACAGTAGAGCCCAGAAGAGCCCGACAGAGCCCGACAGAGCCCGACAGAGCCCGACAGAGCCCGACAGGGCCCAGTAGAGCCCGACAGAGCCCGACAGAGCCCGACAGAGCCCGACAGGGCCCGACAGAGCCCGACAGAGCCCAGTAGAGCCCGACAGAGCCCGACAGAGCCCGACAGAGCCCGACAGAACCCGACAGAGCCCGACAGAGCCCAGTAGAGCCCGACAGAGCCCGACAGAGCCCGACAGAGCCCGACAGGGCCCGACAGGGCCCGACAGGGCCCAGTAGAGCCCGACAGATCCCGACAGAGCCCGACAGGGCCCGACAGATCCCGACAGAGCCCGACAGGGCCCGACAGGGCCCAGTAGAGCCCGACAGAGCCCGACAGAGCACGACAGAGCCCGACAGGGCCCGACAGGGCCCGACAGAGCCCGACAGAGCCCGACAGGGCCCGACAGGGCCCAGTAGAGCCCGACAGAGCCCGACAGAGCCCGACAGAGCCCAGTAGAGCCCGACAGAGCCCGACAGAGCCCGACAGAGCCCGACAGGGCCCGACAGAGCCCGACAGAGCCCGACAGGGCCCGACAGAGCCCGACAGGGCCCGACAGAGCCCGACAGAGCCCAGTAGAGCCCGACAGAGCCCGACAGAGCCCGACATGGCCCGACAGGGCCCGACAGAGCCCGACAGAGCCCGACAGGGCCCGATAGAGACCGACAGGGCCCGACAGAGCCCGACAGAGCCCAGTAGAACCCGACAGAGCCCGACAGAGCCCGACAGAACCCGACAGAGCCCGACAGAGCCCAGTAGAGCCCAACAGAGCCCGACAGAGCCCAGTAGAGCCCAGTAGAGCCCGACAGAGCCCGACAGATCCCGACAGAGCCCGACAGAGCCCGACAGAGCCCGACAGGGCCCGACAGAGCCCGACAGAGCCCAGTAGAGCCCGACAGAGCCCGACAGGGCCCGACATGGCCCGACAGAGCCCAGTTTAGCCGGGTAGAGCCCGACAGAGCCCGACAGAGCCCGACAGAGCCCGACAGAGCCTGACAGGGCCCGACAGGGCCCAGTAGAGCCCGACAGAGCCCGACAGAGCCCAGTAGAGCCCGACAGAGCCCGACAGAGCCCGACAGAGCCCGACAGGGCCCGACAGGGCCCGACAGAGCCCAGTTTAGCCCAGTAGAGACCGACAGAGCCCGACAGAGCCCGACAGAGCCCGACAGAGCCCAGTAGAGCCCGACAGAGCCCGACAGAGCCCGACAGAGCCCGACAGAGCCCAGTAGAGCCCGACAGAGCCCGACAGAGCCCGACAGAGCCCGACAGGGCCCGACAGGGCCCGACAGGGCCCGACAGAGAACAGTAGAGCCAGTAGAGCCCGACAGGGCCCGACAGAGCCCGACAGAGCCCGACAGGGCCCGACAGAGCCCGACAGAGCCCGACAGAGCCCGACAGGGCCCAGTAGAGCCCGACATAGCCCGACAGAGCCCGACAGAGCCCGACAGAGCCCGACAGGGCCCGACAGGTCCCGACAGGGCCCGACAGAGCCCGACAGGGCCCGACAGGGCCCGACAGAGCCCGACAGAACCCAGTAGAGCCTGACAGAGCCCGACAGAGCCCGACAGAGCCCGACAGAACCCGACAGAGCCCGACAGAGCCCAGTAGAGCCCGACAGAGACCGACAGGGCCCGACAGAGCCCGACAGAGCCCGACAGGGCCCGTCAGAGACCGACAGGGCCCGACAGAGCCCGACAGGGCCCGACAGAGCCCGACAGAGCCCGACAGGGCCCGACAGAGCCCGACAGAGCCCGACAGAGCCCGACAGGGCCCAGTAGAGACCGACAGAGCCCGACAGGGCCCGACAGAGCCCGACAGGGCCCGACAGGGCCCGACAGAGCCCGACAGAGCCCGACAGGGCCCAGTAGAGCCCGACAGAGCCCGACAGGGCCCGACAGAGCCCGACAGAGCCCGACAGGGCCCGACAGGGCCCGACAGGGCCCGACAGAGCCCTACAGGGCCCGACAGAGCCCGACAGAGCCCGACAGGGCCCGACAGGGCCCGACAGGGCCCGACAGAGCCCGACAGAGCCCGACAGGGCCCGACAGGGCCCAGTAAAGCCCGACAGAGCCCGACAGAGCCCGACAGAGCCTGACAGGGCCCGACAGAGCCCGACAGAGCCCGACAGAGCCCGACAGGGCCCGACAGGGCCCAGTAGAGCCCGACAGAGCCTGACAGAGCCCAGTAGAGCCCGACAGAGCCCGACAGAGCCCGACAGAGCCCGACAGGGCCCGACAGGGCCCGACAGAGCCCGACAGGGCCCAGTAGAGAACGACAGAGCCCGACAGAGCCCGACAGGGCCCGACAGGGCCCGACAGGGCCCTACAGGGAACAGTAGAGCCCAGTAGAGCCCGACAGAGCCCGACAGAGCCCGACAGAGCCCGACAGAGCCCGACAAGGCCCAGTAGAGCCCGACAGAGACCGACAGAGCCCGACAGAGCCCGAGAGGGCCCGACAGAGCCCGACAGAGCTCAGTAGAGCCCGACAGAGCTGGACAGAGCCCGACAGAGTCCGACAGAACCCGACAGAGCCCGAGAGAGCCCAGTAGAGCCCGACAGAGCCCGACAGAGCCCGACAGAGCCCGACAGGGCCCGACAGGGCCCGACAAGGCCCAGTAGAGCCCGACAGAGCCCGACAGAGCCCGACAGGGCCCGACAGAGCCCGACAGACCCCGACAGGGCCCGACAGGGCCCAGTAGAGCCCGACAGAGCCCGACAGAGCCCAACAGGGCCCGACAGGGCCCGACAGGGCCCGACAGAGCCCAACAGAGCCCGACAGGGCCCGACAGGGCCCAGTAGAGCCCGACAGAGCCCGACAGAGCCCGACAGAGCCCAGTAGAGCCCGACAGAGCCCGACAGAGCCCGACAGAGCCCGACAGGGCCCGACAGAGCCCGACAGGGCCCGACAGAGCCCGACAGAGCCCAGTAGAGCCCGACAGAGCCCGACAGAGCCCGACAGAGCCCGACAGGGCCCGACAGGGCCCGACAGGGCCCGACAGAGCCCGACAGGGCCCGACAGAGCCCGACAGAGCCCAGTAGAGCCCGACAGAGCCCAACAGAGCCCGACAGAACCCGACAGAGCCCGACAGAGCCCAGTAGAGCCCGACAGAGCCCGACAGAGCCCAGTAGAGCCGAGTAGAGCCCGACAGAGACCGACAGAGCCCGACAGAGCCCGACAGAACCCGACAGAGCCCGACAGAGCCCAGTAGAGCCCGAAAGAGCCCGACAGAGCCCGACAGAGCCCGACAGGGCCCGACAGGGCCCGACAGGGCCCAGTAGAGCCCGACAGAGCCCGACAGAGCCCAGTAGAGCCCGACAGGGCCCGACAGGGCCCGACAGAGCCCGACAGAGCCCAGTAGAGCCCGACAGAGCCTGACAGAGCCCGACAGAGCCCGACAGGGCCCGACAGAGCCCGACAGGGCCCGACAGAGCCCAGTTTAGTCCAGTAGAGCCCGACAGAGCCCGACAGAGCCCGACAGGGCCCGACAGAGCCCGACAGCGCGCGACAGGGCCCGACAGAGCCCAGTTTAGCCCAGTAGAGCCCGACAGAGCCCGACAGAGCCCGACAGAGCCCGACAGAGCCCAACAGGGCCCGACAGAGCCCGAAAGGGCCCGACAGGGCCCGACAGGGCCCGACAGAGCCCGACAGAGCCCGACAGGGCCTGACAGGGCCCAGTAGAGCCCGAGAGAGCCCGACAGAGCCCAGTAGAGCCCAGTAGAGCCCGACAGAGCCCGACAGAGCCCGACAGAGCCCGACAGAAACCGACAGAGCCCGACAGAGCCCAGTAGAGCCCGACAGAGCCCGACAGAGCCCGACAGAGCCCGACAGGGCCCGACAGGGAACACTAGAGCCCAGTAGAGCCCGACAGAGCCCGACAGAGCCCGACAGAGCCCGACAGGGCCCGACAGAGCCCAGTAGAGCCCGACAGAGCCCGACAGGGCCCGACAGAGCCCGACAGGGCCCGACAGGGCCCGACAGAGCCCGACAGAGCCCGACAGGGCCCAACAGGGAACAGTAGAGCCCAGTAGAGACCGACAGAGCCCGACAGAGCCCAGTAGAGCCCGACAGAGCCCGACAGAGCCCGACAGGGCCCGACAGGGCCCGACAGGGCCCGACAGGGAACAGTAGAGCCCAGTAGAGCCTGACAGAGCCCGACAGAGCCCGACAGAGCCCGACAGGGCCCGACAGAGCCCGACAGAGCCCGACAGAGCCCGACAGGGCCCGACAGAGCCCGACAGAGCCCGACAGAGCCCGACAGGGCCCGACAGGGCCCAACAGAGCCCAGTAGAGCCTGACAGAGCCCGACAGAGCCCGACAGAGCCCGACAGGGCCCGACAGAGCCCGACAGAGCCCGACAGGGCCCAGTAGAGCCCGACAGAGCCCGACAGAGCCCGACAGAGCCCGAAAGAGCCCGACAGGGCCCGACAGGGCCCGACAGAGCCCGACAGAGCCCGACAGGGCCCGACAGGGCCCGACAGGGCCCGACAGAGCCCGACAGGGCCCGACAGGGCCCAGTAAAGCCCGACAGAGCCCGACAGAGCCCGACAGAGCCCGAAAGAGCCCGACTGGGCCCGACAGGACCCGACAGAGCCCGACAGGGCCCGACAGGGCCCGACAGGGCCCGACAGAGCCCGACAGAGCCCGACAGGGCCCGACAGGGCCCAGTAAAGCCCGACAGAGCCCGACAGAGCCCGACAGAGCCCGACAGGGCCCGACAGAGCCCGACAGAGCCCGACAGGGCCCGACAGGGCCCAGTAGAGCTCGACAGAGCCCGACACAGCCCAGTAGAGCCCGACAGAGCCCGACAGAGCCCGACAGAGCCCGACAGGGCCCGACAGGGCCCGACAGAGCCCAGTAGAGCCCAGTAGAGCCCGACAGAGCCCGACAGAGCCCGACAGAGCCCGACAGAAACCGACAGAGCCCGACAGAGCCCAGTAGAGCCCGACAGAGCCCGACAGAGCCCGACAAAACCCGACAGAGCCCGACAGAGCCCAGTAGAGCCCGACAGAGCCCGACAGAGCCCGACAGAGCCCGACAGGGCCCGACAGGGCCCGACAGGGCCCAGTAGAGCCCGACAGAGCCCGACAGAGCCCGACAGGGCCCGACAGGGCCCAGTAGAGCCCGACAGAGCCCGACAGAGCCCGACAGGGCCCGACAGGGCCCGACAGGGCCCAGTAGAGCCCGACAGAGCCCGACAGGGCCCGACAGGGCCCAGTAGAGCCCGACAGAGCCCGACAGAGCCCGACAGGGCCCGACAGGTCCCGACAGGGCCCGACAGAGCCCGACAGGGCCCGACAGGGCCCGACAGAGCCCGACAGAACCCAGTAGAGCCTGACAGAGCCCGACAGAGCCCGACAGAGCCCGACAGAACCCGACAGAGCCCGACAGAGCCCAGTAGAGCCCGACAGAGCCCGACAGGGCCCGACAGAGCCCGACAGAGCCCGACAGGGCCCGTCAGAGACCGACAGGGCCCGACAGAGCCCGACAGGGCCCGACAGAGCCCGACAGAGCCCGACAGGGCCCGACAGAGCCCGACAGAGCCCGACAGAGCCCGACAGGGCCCAGTAGAGCCCGACAGAGCCCGACAGGGCCCGACAGAGCCCGACAGGGCCCGACAGGGCCCGACAGAGCCCGACAGAGCCCGACAGGGCCCAGTAGAGCCCGACAGAGCCCGACAGGGCCCGAAAGAGCCCGACAGAGCCCGACAGGGCCCGACAGGGCCCGACAGGGCCCGACAGAGCCCGACAGAGCCCGACAGGGCCCGACAGGGCCCGACAGAGCCCGACAGAGCCCGACAGGGCCCGACAGGGCCCAGTAAAGCCCGACAGAGCCCGACAGAGCCCGACAGAGCCCGACAGGGCCCGACAGAGCCCGACAGAGCCCGACAGAGCCCGACAGGGCCCAGTAGAGCCCGACAGAGCCCTACAGAGGCCGACAGAGCCCGACAGAGCCCGACAGAGCCCGACAGAGCCCGACAGGGACCGACAGGGCCCGACAGAGCCCGACAGGGCCCAGTAGAGAACGACAGAGCCCGACAGAGCCCAACAGGGCCCGACAGGGCCCGACAGGGCCCTACAGGGAACAGTAGAGCCCAGTAGAGCCCGACAGAGCCCGACAGAGCCCGACAGAGCCCGACAGAGCCCGACAGGGCCCAGTAGAGCCCGACAGAGACCGACAGAGCCCGACAGAGCCCGAGAGGGCCCGACAGAGCCCGACAGAGCCCAGTAGAGCCCGACAGAGCTCGACAGAGCCCGACAGAGTCCGACAGAACCCGACAGAGCCCGAGAGAGCCCAGTAGAGCCCGACAGAGCCCGACAGAGCCCGACAGAGCCCGACAGGGCCCGACAGGGCCCGACAAGGCCCAGTAGAGCCCGACAGAGCCCGACAGAGCCCGACAGGGCCCAGTAGAGCCCGACAGAGCCTGACAGAGCCCGACAGAGCCCGACAGGGCCCGACAGAGCCCGACAGGGCCCGACAGAGCCCAGTTTAGCCCAGTAGAGCCCGACAGAGCCCGACAGAGCCCGACAGGGCCCGACAGAGCCCGACAGAGCGCGACAGGGCCCGACAGAGCCCAGTTTAGCCCAGTAGAGCCCGACAGAGCCCGACAGAGCCCGACAGAGCCCGACAGAGCCCGACAGGGCCCGACAGAGCCCGAAAGGGCCCGACAGGGCCCGACAGGGCCCGACAGAGCCCGACAGAGCCCGACAGGGCCTGACAGGGCCCAGTAGAGCCCGACAGAGGCCGACAGAGCCCAGTAGAGCCCAGTAGAGCCCGACAGAGCCCGACAGAGCCCGACAGAGCCCGACAGAAACCGACAGAGCCCGACAGAGCCCAGTAGAGCCCGACAGAGCCCGACAGAGCCCGACAGAGCCCGACAGGGCCCGACAGGGAACACTAGAGCCCAGTAGAGCCCGACAGAGCCCGACAGAGCCCGACAGAGCCCGACAGGGCCCGACAGAGCCCAGTAGAGCCCGACAGAGCCCGACAGGGCCCGACAGAGCACGACAGGGCCCGACAGGGCCCAACAGGGAACAGTAGAGCCCAGTAGAGACCGACAGAGCCCGACAGAGCCCAGTAGAGCCCGACAGAGCCCGACAGAGCCCGACAGGGCCCGACAGAACCCGACAGAGCCCGACAGAGCCCAGTAGAGCCCGACAGAGCCCGACAGAGCCCAGTAGAGCCCAGTAGAGCCCGACAGAGCCCGACAGAGCCCGACAGAGCCCGACAGAACCCGACAGAGCCCGACAGAGCCCAGTAGAGCCCGACAGAGCCCGACAGAGCCCGACAGGGCCCGACAGGGCCCGACAGGGCCCAGTAGAGCCCGACAGAGCCCGACAGAGCCCGACAGAGCCCGACAGGGCCCGACAGGGCCCGACAGAGCCAGACAGAGCCCAGTAGAGCCCGACAGAGCCCGACAGAGCCCGACAGGGCCCGACAGAGCCCAGTAGAGCCCGACAGAGCCCGACAGGGCCCGACAGAGCCCGACAGAGCCCGACAGAGCCCGACAGGGCCCGACAGGGCCCGACAGAGCCCGACAGAGCCCGACAGGGCCCGACAGGGAACAGTAGAGCCCAGTAGAGCCCGACAGAGCCCGACAGAGCCCAGTAGAGCCCGACAGAGCCCGACAGAGCCCGACAGGGCCCGACAGGGCACGACAGGGCCCGACAGGGAACAGTAGAGCCCAGTAGAGCCTGACAGAGCCCGACAGAGCCCGACAGAGCCCGACAGGGCCCGACAGAGCCCGACAGAGCTCGACAGAGCCCGACAGAGTCCGACAGAACCCGACAGAGCCCGAGAGAGCCCAGTAGAGCCCGACAGAGCCCGACAGAGCCCGACAGAGCCCGACAGGGCCCGACAGGGCCCGACAAGGCCCAGTAGAGCCCGACAGAGCCCGACAGAGCCCGACAGGGCCCGACAGAGCCCGACAGAGCCCGACAGGGCCCGACAGGGCCCAGTAGAGCCCGACAGAGCCCGACAGAGCCCAACAGGGCCCGACAGGGCCCGACAGGGCCCGACAGAGCCCAACAGAGCCCGACAGAGCCCGACAGAGCCCGACAGAGCCCGACAGGGCCCGACAGAGCCCGACAGGGCCCGACAGAGCCCGACAGAGCCCAGTAGAGCCCGACAGAGCCCGACAGAGCCCGACAGAGCCCGACAGGGCCCGACAGAGCCCGACAGGGCCCGACAGAGCCCGACAGAGCCCAGTAGAGCCCGACAGAGCCCGACAGAGCCCGACAGAGCCCGACAGGGCCCGACAGGGCCCGACAGAGCCCGACAGGGCCCGACAGAGCCCGACAGAGCCCAGTAGAGCCCGACAGAGCCCAACAGAGCCCGACAGAACCCGACAGAGCCCGACAGAGCCCAGTAGAGCCCGACAGAGCCCGACAGAGCCCAGTAGAGCCGAGTAGAGCCCGACAGAGCCCGACAGAGCCCGACAGAACCCGACAGAGCCCGACAGAGCCCGACAGAACCCGACAGAGCCCGACAGAGCCCAGTAGAGCCCGAAAGAGCCCGACAGAGCCCGACAGAGCCCGACAGGGCCCGACAGGGCCCGACAGGGCCCAGTAGAGCCCGACAGAGCCCGACAGAGCCCAGTAGAGCCCGACAGGGCCCGACAGGGCCCGACAGAGCCCGACAGAGCCCAGTAGAGCCCGACAGAGCCTGACAGAGCCCGACAGAGCCCGACAGGGCCCGACAGAGCCCGACAGGGCCCGACAGAGCCCAGTTTAGCCCAGTAGAGCCCGACAGAGCCCGACAGAGCCCGACAGGGCCCGACAGAGCCCGACAGAGCGCGACAGGGCCCGACAGAGCCCAGTTTAGCCCAGTAGAGCCCGACAGAGCCCGACAGAGCCCGACAGAGCCCGACAGAGCCCGACAGGGCCCGACAGAGCCCGAAAGGGCCCGACAGGGCCCGACAGGGCCCGACAGAGCCCGACAGAGCCCGACAGGGCCTGACAGGGCCCAGTAGAGCCCGACAGAGCCCGACAGAGCCCAGTAGAGCCCAGTAGAGCCCGACAGAGCCCGACAGAGCCCGACAGAGCCCGACAGAAACCGACAGAGCCCGACAGAGGCCAGTAGAGCCCGACAGAGCCCGACAGAGCCCGACAGAGCCCGACAGGGCCCGACAGGGAACACTAGAGCCCAGTAGAGCCCGACAGAGCCCGACAGAGCCCGACAGAGCCCGACAGAGCCCGACAGAGCCCAGTAGAGCCCGACAGAGCCCGACAGGGCCCGACAGAGCCCGACAGGGCCCGACAGGGCCCGACAGAGCCCGACAGAGCCCGACAGGGCCCAACAGGGAACAGTAGAGCCCAGTAGAGACCGACAGAGCCCGACAGAGCCCAGTAGAGCCCGACAGAGCCCGACAGAGCCCGACAGGGCCCGACAGAACCCGACAGAGCCCGACAGAGCCCAGTAGAGCCCGACAGAGCCCGACAGAGCCCAGTAGAGCCCAGTAGAGCCCGACAGAGACCGACAGAGCCCGACAGAACCCGACAGAGCCCGACAGAGCCCAGTAGAGCCCGACAGAGCCCGACAGAGCCCGACAGAGCCCGACAGGGCCCGACAGGGCCCGACAGGGCCCAGTAGAGCCCGACAGAGCCCGACAGAGCCCGACAGAGCCCGACAGGGCCCGACAGGGCCCGACAGAGCCAGACAGAGCCCAGTAGAGCCCGACAGAGCCTGACAGAGCCCGACAGAGCCCGACAGGGCCCGACAGAGCCCGACAGGGCCCGACAGAGCCCAGTTTAGCCCAGTAGAGCCCGACAGAGCCCGACAGAGCCCGACAGGGCCCGACAGAGCCCGACAGAGCCCGACAGGGCCCGACAGAGCCCAGTTTAGCCCAGTAGAGCCCGACAGAGCCCGACAGAGCCCGACAGAGCCCGACAGGGCCCGACAGAGCCCGAAAGGGCCCGACAGGGCCCGACAGGGCCCGACAGAGCCCGACAGAGCCCGACAGGGCCCAACAGGGCCCAGTAGAGCCCGACAGAGCCCGACAGGGCCCGACAGAGCCCGACAGAGCCCGACAGAGCCCGACAGGGCCCGACAGAGCCCAGTAGAGCCCGACAGAGCCCGACAGGGCCCGACAGAGCCCGACAGAGCCCAACAGAGCCCGACAGGGCCCGACAGGGCCCGACAGAGCCCGACAGAGCCCGACAGGGCCCGACAGGGAACAGTAGAGCCCAGTAGAGCCCGACAGAGCCCGACAGAGCCCAGTAGAGCCCGACAGAGCCCGACAGAGCCCGACAGGGCCCGACAGGGCCCGACAGGGCCCGACAGGGAACAGTAGAGCCCAGTAGAGCCTGACAGAGCCCGACAGAGCCCGACAGAGCCCGACAGGGCCCGACAGAGCCCGACAGAGCCCGACAGAGCCCGACAGGGCCCGACAGAGCCTGACAGAGCCCGACAGAGCCCGACAGGGCCCGACAGGGCCCGACAGAGCCCGACAGAGCCCAGTAGAGCCTGACAGAGCCCGACAGAGCCCGACAGAGCCCGACAGGGCCAGACAGAGCCCGACAGAGCCCGACAGGGCCCAGTAGAGCCCGACAGAGCCCGACAGAGCCCGACTGGGCCCGACAGGGCCCGACAGAGCCCGACAGGGCCCGACAGGGCCCGACAGGGCCCGACAGAGCCCGACAGAGCCCGACAGGGCCCGACAGGGCCCAGTAAAGCCCGACAGAGCCCGACAGAGCCCGACAGAGCCCGACAGGGCCCGACAGAGCCCGACAGAGCCCGACAGGGCCCGACAGGGCCCAGTAGATCTCGACAGAGCCCGACAGAGCCCAGTAGAGCCCGACAGAGCCCAACAGAGCCCGACAGAGCCCGACAGGGCCCGACAGGGCCCGACAGAGCCCGACAGGGCCCAGTAGAGAACGACAGAGCCCGACAGAGCCCGACAGGGCCCGACAGGGCCCGACAGGGCCCGACAGGGAACAGTAGAGCCCAGAAGAGCCCGACAGAGCCCGACAGAGCCCGACAGAGCCCGACAGAGCCCGACAGGGCCCAGTAGAGCCCGACAGAGCCCGACAGAGCCCGACAGAGCCCGACAGAGCCCGACAGAGCCCGACAGAGCCCAGTAGAGCCCGACAGAGCCCGACAGAGCCCGACAGAGTCCGACAGAACCCGACAGAGCCCGACAGAGCCCAGTAGAGCCCGACAGAGCCCGACAGAGCCCGACAGAGCCCGACAGGGCCCGACAGGGCCCGACAGGGCCCAGTAGAGCCCGACAGATCCCGACAGAGCCCGACAGGGCCCGACAGATCCCGACAGAGCCCGACAGGGCCCGACAGGGCCCAGTAGAGCCCAACAGAGCCCGACAGAGCACGACAGAGCCCGACAGGGCCCGACAGGGCCCGACAGAGCCCGACAGAGACCGACAGGGCCCGACAGGGCCCAGTAGAGCCCGACAGAGCCCGACAGAGCCCGACAGAGCCCAGTAGAGCCCGACAGAGCCCGACAGAGCCCGACAGAGCCCGACAGGGCCCGACAGAGCCCGACAGGGCCCGACAGAGCCCGACAGAGCCCGACAGGGCCCGACAGAGCCCGACAGGGCCCGACAGAGCCCGACAGAGCCCAGTAGAGCCCGACAGAGCCCGACAGAGCCCGACAGGGCCCGACAGGGCCCGACAGAGCCCGACAGAGCCCGACAGGGCCCGATAGAGCCCGACAGGGCCCGACAGAGCCCGACAGAGCCCAGTAGAACCCGAGAGAGCCCGAAAGAGCCCGACAGAACCCGACAGAGCCCGACAGAGCCCAGTAGAACCCAACAGAGCCCGACAGAGCCCAGTAGAGCCCAGTAGAGCCCGACAGAGCCCGACAGATCCCGACAGAGCCCGACAGAGCCCGACAGAGCCCGACAGGGCCCGACAGAGCCCGACAGAGCCCAGTAGAGCCCGACAGAGCCCGACAGGGCCCGACATGGCCCGACAGAGCCCAGTTTAGCCGGGTAGAGCCCGACAGAGCCCGACAGAGCCCGACAGAGCCCGACAGAGCCCGACAGAGCCTGACAGGGCCCGACAGGGCCCAGTAGAGCCCGACAGAGCCCGACAGAGCCCAGTAGAGCCCGACAGAGCCCGACAGAGCCCGACAGAGCCCGACAGGGCCCGACAGGGCCCGACAGAGCCCAGTTTAGCCCAGTAGAGACCGACAGAGCCCGACAGAGCCCGACAGAGCCCGACAGAGCCCAGTAGAGCCCGACAGAGCCCGACAGAGCCCGACAGAGCCCGACAGAGCCCAGTAGAGCCCGACAGAGCCCGACAGAGCCCGACAGAGCCCGACAGGGCCCGACAGGGCCCGACAGGGCCCGACAGAGAACAGTAGAGCCAGTAGAGCCCGACAGGGCCCGACAGAGCCCGACAGAGCCCGACAGGGCCCGACAGAGCCCGACAGAGCCCGACAGAGCCCGACAGGGCCCAGTAGAGCCCGACATAGCCCGACAGAGCCCGACAGAGCCCGACAGAGCCCGACAGGGCCCGACAGGGCCCGACAGAGCCCGACAGGGCCCGACAGGGCCCGACAGAGCCCGACAGAACCCAGTAGAGCCTGACAGAGCCCGACAGAGCCCGACAGAGCCCGACAGAACCCGACAGAGCCCGACAGAGCCCAGTAGAGCCCGACAGAGCCCGACAGGGCCCGACAGAGCCCGACAGAGCCCGACAGGGCCCGTCAGAGACCGACAGGGCCCGACAAAGCCCGACAGGGCCCGACAGAGCCCGACAGAGCCCGACAGGGCCCGACAGAGCCTGACAGAGCCCGACAGAGCCCGACAGGGCCCAGTAGAGCCCGACAGAGCCCGACAGGGCCCGACAGAGCCCGACAGGGCCCGACAGGGCCCGACAGAGCCCGACAGAGCCCGACAGGGCCCAGTAGAGCCCGACAGAGCCCGACAGGGCCCGACAGAGCCCGACAGAGCCCGACAGGGCCCGACAGGGCCCGACAGGGCCCGACAGAGCCCTACAGGGCCCGACAGAGCCCGACAGAGCCCGACAGGGCCCGACAGGGCCCGACAGGGCCCGACAGAGCCCGACAGAGCCCGACAGGGCCCGACAGGGCCCAGTAAAGCCCGACAGAGCCCGACAGAGCCCGACAGGGCCCGACAGAGCCCGACAGAGCCCGACAGAGCCCGACAGGGCCCGACAGGGCCCAGTAGAGCCCGACAGAGCCTGACAGAGCCCAGTAGAGCCCGACAGAGCCCGACAGAGCCCGACAGGGCCCGACAGGGCCCGACAGAGCCCGACAGGGCCCAGTAGAGAACGACAGAGCCCGACAGAGCCCGACAGGGCCCGACAGGGCCCGACAGGGCCCTACAGGGAACAGTAGAGCCCAGTAGAGCCCGACAGAGCCCGACAGAGCCCGACAGAGCCCGACAGAGCCCGACAGGGCCCAGTAGAGCCCGACAGAGACCGACAGAGCCCGACAGAGCCCGAGAGGGCCCGACAGAGCCCGACAGAGCCCAGTAGAGCCCGACAGAGCTCGACAGAGCCCGACAGAGTCCGACAGAACCCGACAGAGCCCGAGAGAGCCCAGTAGAGCCCGACAGAGCCCGACAGAGCCCGACAGAGCCCGACAGGGCCCGACAGGGCCCGACAAGGCCCAGTAGAGCCCGACAGAGCCCGACAGAGCCCGACAGGGCCCGACAGAGCCCGACAGAGCCCGACAGGGCCCGACAGGGCCCAGTAGAGCCCGACAGAGCCCGACAGAGCCCAACAGGGCCCGACAGGGCCCGACAGGGCCCGACAGAGCCCAACAGAGCCCGACAGGGCCCGACAGGGCCCAGTAGAGCCCGACAGAGCCCGACAGAGCCCGACAGAGCCCAGTAGAGCCCGACAGAGCCCGACAGAGCCCGACAGAGCCCGACAGGGCCCGACAGAGCCCGACAGGGCCCGACAGAGCCCGACAGAGCCCAGTAGAGCCCGACAGAGCCCGACAGAGCCCGACAGAGCCCGACAGGGCCCGACAGGGCCCGACAGGGCCCGACAGAGCCCGACAGGGCCCGACAGAGCCCAGTAGAGCCCGACAGAGCCCAACAGAGCCCGACAGAACCCGACAGAGCCCGACAGAGCCCAGTAGAGCCCGACAGAGCCCGACAGAGCCCAGTAGAGCTGAGTAGAGCCCGACAGAGCCCGACAGAGCCCGACAGAGCCCGACAGAACCCGACAGAGCCCGACAGAGCCCGACAGAACCCGACAGAGCCCGACAGAGCCCAGTAGAGCCCGAAAGAGCCCGACAGAGCCCGACAGAGCCCGACAGGGCCCGACAGGGCCCGACAGGGCCCAGTAGAGCCCGACAGAGCCCGACAGAGCCCAGTAGAGCCCGACAGGGCCCGACAGGGCCCGACAGAGCCCGACAGAGCCCAGTAGAGCCCGACAGAGCCTGACAGAGCCCGACAGAGCCCGACAGGGCCCGACAGAGCCCGACAGGGCCCGACAGAGCCCAGTTTAGCCCAGTAGAGCCCGACAGAGCCCGACAGAGCCCGACAGGGCCCGACAGAGCCCGACAGAGCGCGACAGGGCCCGACAGAGCCCAGTTTAGCCCAGTAGAGCCCGACAGAGCCCGACAGAGCCCGACAGAGCCCGACAGGGCCTGACAGGGCCCAGTAGAGCCCGACAGAGCCCGACAGAGCCCAGTAGAGCCCAGTAGAGCCCGACAGAGCCCGACAGAGCCCGACAGAGCCCGACAGAAAGCGACAGAGCCCGACAGAGCCCAGTAGAGCCCGACAGAGCCCGACAGAGCCCGACAGAGCCCGACAGGGCCCGACAGGGAACACTAGAGCCCAGTAGAGCCCGACAGAGCCCGACAGAGCCCGACAGAGCCCGACAGGGCCCGACAGAGCCCAGTAGAGCCCGACAGAGCCCGACAGGGCCCGACAGGGCCCGACAGAGCCCGACAGAGCCCGACAGGGCCCAACAGGGAACAGTAGAGCCCAGTAGAGACCGACAGAGCCCGACAGAGCCCAGTACAGCCCGACAGAGCCCGACAGAGCCCGACAGGGCCCGACAGGGCCCGACAGGGCCCGACAGGGAACAGTAGAGCCCAGTAGAGCCTGACAGAGCCCGACAGAGCCCGACAGAGCCCGACAGAGCCCGACAGAGCCCGACAGAGCCCGACAGGGCCCGACAGAGCCCGACAGGGCCCGACAGAGCCCGACAGGGCCCGACAGGGCCCAACAGAGCCCAGTAGAGCCCGACAGAGCCCGACAGAGCCCGACAGGGCCCGACAGAGCCCGACAGAGCCCGACAGGGCCCAGTAGAGCCCGACAGAGCCCGACAGAGCCAGACAGAGCCCGAAAGAGCCCGACAGGGCCCGATAGGGCCCGACAGAGCCCGACAGAGCCCGACAGGGCCCGACAGGGCCCGACAGGGCCCGACAGAGCCCGACAGGGCCCGACAGGGCCCAGTAAAGCCTGACAGAGCCCGACAGAGCCCGACAGAGCCCGAAAGAGCCCGACTGGGCCCGACAGGGCCCGACAGAGCCCGACAGGGCCCGACAGGGCCCGACAGGGCCCGACAGAGCCCGACAGAGCCCGACAGGGCCCGACAGGGCCCAGTAAAGCCCGACAGAGCCCGACAGAGCCCGACAGAGCCCGACAGGGCCCGACAGAGCCCGACAGAGCCCGACAGGGCCCAGTAGAGCTCGACAGAGCCCGACAGAGCCCAGTAGAGCCCGACAGAGCCCGACAGAGCCCGACAGGGCCCGACAGGGCCCGACAGGGCCCGACAGGGCCCGACAGGGCCCGACAGGGAACAGTAGAGCCCAGAAGAGCCCGACAGAGCCCGACAGAGCCCGACAGAGCCCGACAGGGCCCAGTAGAGCCCGACAGAGCCCGACAGAGCCCGACAGAGCCCGACAAGGCCCGACAGAGCCCGACAGAGCCCAGTAGAGCCCGACAGAGCCCGACAGAGCCCGACAAAACCCGACAGAGCCCGACAGAGCCCAGTAGAGCCCGACAGAGCCCGACAGAGCCCGACAGAGCCCGACAGGGCCCGACAGGGCCCGACAGGGCCCAGTAGAGCCCGACAGAGCCCGACAGAGCCCGACAGGGCCCGACAGGGCCCAGTAGAGCCCGACAGAGCCCGACAGAGCCCGACAGGGCCCGACAGGGCCCGACAGGGCCCAGTAGAGCCCGACAGAGCCCGACAGGGCCCGACAGGGCCCAGTAGAGCCCGACAGAGCCCGACAGAGCCCGACAGGGCCCAGTAGAGCCCGACAGAGCCCGACAGGGCCCGACAGAGCCCGACAGGGCCCGACAGGGCCCGACAGAGCCCGACAGAGCCCGACAGGGCCCAGTAGAGCCCGACAGAGCCCGACAGGGCCCGACAGAGCCCGACAGAGCCCGACAGGGCCCGACAGGGCCCGACAGGGCCCGACAGAGCCCGACAGAGCCCGACAGGGCCCGACAGGGCCCGACAGGGCCCGACAGAGCCCGACAGGGCCCGACAGGGCCCGACAGGGCCCAGTAAAGCCCGACAGAGCCCGACAGAGCCCGACAGAGCCCGACAGGGCCCGACAGAGCCCGACAGAGCCTGACAGAGCCCGACAGGGCCCGACAGGGCCCAGTAGAGCCCGACAGAGCCTGACAGAGCCCAGTAGAGCCCGACAGAGCCCGACAGAGCCCGACAGAGCCCGACAGGGCCCGACAGGGCCCGACAGAGCCCGACAGGGCCCAGTAGAGAACGACAGAGCCCGACAGAGCCCGACAGAGCCCGACAGAGCCCGACAGGGCCCGACAGGGCCCAGTAGAGCCCGACAGAGCCCGACAGAGCCCAACAGGGCCCGACAGGGCCCGACAGGGCCCGACAGAGCCCAACAGGGCCCTACAGGGAACAGTAGAGCCCAGTAGAGCCCGACAGAGCCCGACAGAGCCCGACAGAGCCCGACAGAGCCCGACAGGGCCCAGTAGAGCCCGACAGAGACCGACAGAGCCCGACAGAGCCCGAGAGGGCCCGACAGAGCCCGACAGAGCCCAGTAGAGCCCGACAGAGCTCGACAGAGCCCGACAGAGTCCGACAGAACCTGACAGAGCCCGAGAGAGCCCAGTAGAGCCCGACAGAGCCCGACAGAGCCCGACAGAGCCCGACAGGGCCCGACAGGGCCCGACAAGGCCCAGTAGAGCCCGACAGAGCCCGACAGAGCCCGACAGGGCCCGACAGAGCCCGACAGAGCCCGACAGGGCCCGACAGGGCCCAGTAGAGCCCGACAGAGCCCGACAGAGCCCAACAGGGCCCGACAGGGCCCGACAGGGCCCGACAGAGCCCAACAGAGCCCGACAGGGCCCGACAGGGCCCAGTAGAGCCCGACAGAGCCCGACAGAGCCCGACAGAGCCCAGTAGAGCCCGACAGAGCCCGACAGAGCCCGACAGAGCCCGACAGGGCTCGACAGAGCCCGACAGGGCCCGACAGAGCCCGACAGAGCCCAGTAGAGCCCGACAGAGCCCGACAGAGCCCGACAGAGCCCGACAGGGCCCGACAGGGCCCGACAGAGCCCGACAGGGCCCGACAGAGCCCGACAGAGCCCAGTAGAGCCCGACAGAGCCCAACAGAGCCCGACAGAACCCGACAGAGCCCGACAGAGCCCAGTAGAGCCCGACAGAGCCCGACAGAGCCCAGTAGAGCCGAGTAGAGCCCGACAGAGCCCGACAGAGCCCGACAGAGCCCGACAGAACCCGACAGAGCCCAACAGAGCCCGACAGAACCCGACAGAGCCCGACAGAGCCCAGTAGAGCCCGAAAGAGCCCGACAGAGCCCGACAGAGCCCGACAGGGCCCGACAGGGCCCGACAGGGCCCAGTAGAGCCCGACAGAGCCCGACAGAGCCCAGTAGAGCCCGACAGGGCCCGACAGGGCCCGACAGAGCCCGACAGAGCCCAGTAGAGCCCGACAGAGCCTGACAGAGCCCGACAGAGCCCGACAGGGCCCGACAGAGCCCGACAGGGCCCGACAGAGCCCGACAGGGCCCGACAGAGCCCAGTTTAGCCCAGTAGAGCCCGACAGAGCCCGACAGAGCCCGACAGGGCCCGACAGAGCCCGACAGAGCGCGACAGGGCCCGACAGAGCCCAGTTTAGCCCAGTAGAGCCCGACAGAGCCCGACAGAGCCCGACAGAGCCCGACAGAGCCCGACAGGGCCCGACAGAGCCCGAAAGGGCCCGACAGGGCCCGACAGGGCCCGACAGAGCCCGACAGAGCCCGACAGGGCCTGACAGGGCCCAGTAGAGCCCGACAGAGCCCGACAGAGCCCAGTAGAGCCCAGTAGAGCCCGACAGAGCCCGACAGAGCCCGACAGAGCCCGACAGAAACCGACAGAGCCCGACAGAGCCCAGTAGAGCCCGACAGAGCCCGACAGAGCCCGACAGAGCCCGACAGGGCCCGACAGGGAACACTAGAGCCCAGTAGAGCCCGACAGAGCCCGACAGAGCCCGACAGAGCCCGACAGGGCCCGACAGAGCCCAGTAGAGCCCGACAGAGCCCGACAGGGCCCGACAGAGCCCGACAGGGCCCGACAGGGCCCGACAGAGCCCGACAGAGCCCGACAGGGCCCAACAGGGAACAGTAGAGCCCAGTAGAGACCGACAGAGCCCGACAGAGCCCAGTAGAGCCCGACAGAGCCCGACAGAGCCCGACAGGGCCCGACAGGGCCCGACAGGGCCCGACAGGGAACAGTAGAGCCCAGTAGAGCCTGACAGAGCCCGACAGAGCCCGACAGAGCCCGACAGGGCCCGACAGAGCCCGACAGAGCCCGACAGAGCCCGACAGGGCCCGACAGGGCCCAACAGAGCCCAGTAGAGCCCGACAGAGCCCGACAGAGCCCGACAGAGCCCGACAGGGCCCGACAGAGCCCGACAGAGCCCGACAGGGCCCAGTAGAGCCCGACAGAGCCCGACAGAGCCCGACAGAGCCCGAAAGAGCCCGACAGGGCCCGACAGGGCCCGACAGAGCCCGACAGAGCCCGACAGGGCCCGACAGGGCCCGACAGGGCCCGACAGAGCCCGACAGGGCCCGACAGGGCCCAGTAAAGCCCGACAGAGCCCGACAGAGCCCGACAGAGCCCGAAAGAGCCCGACTGGGCCCGACAGGGCCCGACAGAGCCCGACAGGGCCCGACAGGGCCCGACAGGGCCCGACAGAGCCCGACAGAGCCCGACAGGGCCCGACAGGGCCCGGTAAAGCCCGACAGAGCCCGACAGAGCCCGACAGAGCCCGACAGGGCCCGACAGGGCCCAGTAGAGCTCGACAGAGCCCGACAGAGCCCAGTAGAGCCCGACAGAGCCCGACAGAGCCCGACAGGGCCCGACAGGGCCCGACAGAGCCCGACAGGGCCCAGTAGAGAACGACAGAGCCCGACAGAGCCCGACAGGGCCCGACAGGGCCCGACAGGGCCCGACAGGGAACAGTAGAGCCCAGAAGAGCCCGACAGAGCCCGACAGAGCCCGACAGAGCCCGACAGGGCCCAGTAGAGCCCGACAGAGCCCGACAGAGCCCGACAGAGCCCGACAAGGCCCGACAGAGCCCGACAGAGCCCAGTAGAGCCCGACAGAGCCCGACAGAGCCCGACAAAACCCGACAGAGCCCGACAGAGCCCAGTAGAGCCCGACAGAGCCCGACAGAGCCCGACAGAGCCCGACAGGGCCCGACAGGGCCCGACAGGGCCCAGTAGAGCCCGACAGAGCCCGACAGAGCCCGACAGGGCCCGACAGGGCCCAGTAGAGCCCGACAGAGCCCGACAGAGCCCGACAGGGCCCGACAGGGCCCGACAGGGCCCAGTAGAGCCCGACAGAGCCCGACAGGGCCCGACAGGGCCCAGTAGAGCCCGACAGAGCCCGACAGAGCACGATAGAGCCCGACAGGGCCCGACAGGGCCCGACAGAGCCCGACAGAGCCCGACAGGGCCCGACAGGGCCCAGTAGAGCCCGACAGAGCCCGACAGAGCCCGACAGAGCCCAGTAGAGCCCGACAGAGCCCGACAGAGCCCGACAGATCCCGACAGGGCCCGACAGAGCCCGACAGGGCCCGACAGAGCCCGACAGAGCCCGACAGGGCCCGACAGAGCCCGACAGGGCCCGACAGAGCCCGACAGAGCCCATTAGAGCCCGACAGAGCCCGACAGAGCCCGACAGGGCCCGACAGGGCCCGACAGAGCCCGACAGAGCCCGACAGAGCCCGACAGGGCCCGATAGAGCCCGACAGGGCCCGACAGAGCCCGACAGAGCCCAGTAGAACCCGACAGAGCCCGACAGAGCCCGACAGAACCCGACAGAGCCCGACAGAGCCCAGTAGAGCCCAACAGAGCCCGACAGAGCCCTGTAGAGCCCAGTAGAGCCCGACAGAGCCCGACAGATCCCGACAGAGCCCGACAGAGCCCGACAGAGCCCGACAGGGCCCGACAGAGCCCGACAGAGCCCAGTAGAGCCCGACAGAGCCCGACAGGGCCCGACATGGCCCGACAGAGCCCAGTTTAGCCCAGTAGAGCCCGACAGAGCCCGACAGAGCCCGACAGAGCCCGACAGAGCCTGACAGGGCCCGACAGGGCCCAGTAGAGCCCGACAGAGCCCGACAGAGCCCAGTAGAGCCCGACAGAGCCCGACAGAGCCCGACAGAGCCCGACAGGGCCCGACAGGGCCTGACAGAGCCCAGTTTAGCCCAGTAGAGACCGACAGAGCCCGACAGAGCCCGACAGAGCCCGACAGAGCCCAGTAGAGCCCGACAGAGCCCGACAGAGCCCGACAGAGCCCGACAGAGCCCAGTAGAGCCCGACAGAGCCCGACAGAGCCCGACAGAGCCCGACAGGGCCCGACAGGGCCCGACAGGGCCCGACAGAGAACAGTAGAGCCAGTAGAGCCCGACAGAGCCCGACAGAGCCCGACAGAGCCCGACAGGGCCCGACAGGGCCCAGTAGAGCCCGACAGAGCCCGACAGAGCCCGACAGGGCCCAGTAGAGCCCGACAGATCCCGACAGGGCCCAACAGAGCCCGACAGAGCCCGACAGGGCCCGACAGGGCCCGACAGAGCCCGACAGAGCCCGACAGGGTCCAGTAGAGCCCGACATAGCCCGACAGAGCCCGACAGAGCCCGACAGGGCCCGACAGGGCCCGACAGGGCCCGACAGAGCCCGACAGGGCCCGACAGGGCCCGACAGAGCCCGACAGAGCCCAGTAGAGCCTGACAGAGCCCGACAGAGCCCGACAGAGCCCGACAGAACCCGACAGAGCCCGACAGAGCCCAGTAGAGCCCGACAGAGCCCGACAGGGCCCGACAGAGCCCGACAGAGCCCGACAGGGCCCGTCAGAGACCGACAGGGCCCGACAGAGCCCGACAGGGCCCGACAGAGCCCGACAGAGCCCGACAGGGCCCGACAGAGCCCGACAGAGCCCGACAGAGCCCGACAGGGCCCAGTAGAGCCCGACAGGGCCCGACAGGGCCCGACAGGGCCCGACAGAGCCCGACAGGGCCCAGTAGAGCCCGACAGAGCCCGACAGGGCCCGACAGAGCCCGACAGAGCCCGACAGGGCCCGACAGGGCCCGACAGAGCCCGACAGAGCCCGACAGAGCCCGACAGGGCCCGACAGGGCCCGACAGGGCCCGACAGAGCCCGACAGAGCCCGACAGGGCCCGACAGGGCCCAGTAAAGCCCGACAGAGCCCGACAGAGCCCGACAGAGCCCGACAGGGCCCGACAGAGCCCAGTAGAGCCCGACAGAGCCCGACAGGGCCCGACAGGGCCCAGTAGAGCCCGACAGAGCCTGACAGAGCCCAGTAGAGCCCGACAGAGCCCGACAGAGCCCGACAGAGCCCGACAGGGCCCGACAGGGCCCAGTAGAGAACGACAGAGCCCGACAGAGCCCGACAGGGCCCGACAGGGCCCGACAGGGCCCTACAGGGAACAGTAGAGCCCAGTAGAGCCCGACAGAGCCCGACAGAGCCCGACAGGGCCCGACAGAGCCCGACAGAGCGCGACAGGGCCCGACAGAGCCCAGTTTAGCCCAGTAGAGCCCGACAGAGCCCGACAGAGCCCGACAGAGCCCGACAGAGCCCGACAGGGCCCGACAGAGCCCGAAAGGGCCCGACAGGGAACACTAGAGCCCAGTAGAGCCCGACAGAGCCCGACAGAGCCCGACAGAGCCGGACAGGGCCCGACAGAGCCCAGTAGAGCCCGACAGAGCCCGACAGGGCCCGACAGAGCCCGATAGGGCCCGACAGGGCCCGACAGAGCCCGACAGAGCCCGACAGGGCCCAACAGGGAACAGTAGAGCCCAGTAGAGACCGACAGAGCCCGACAGAGCCCAGTAGAGCCCGACAGAGCCCGACAGAGCCCGACAGGGCCCGACAGGGCCCGACAGGGCCCGACAGGGAACAGTAGAGCCCAGTAGAGCCTGACAGAGCCCGACAGAGCCCGACAGAGCCCGACAGGGCCCGACAGAGCCCGACAGAGCCCGACAGAGCCCGACAGGGCCCGACAGGGCCCAACAGAGCCCAG
Source organism: Caloenas nicobarica (assembly GCF_036013445.1). Lineage (NCBI taxonomy): Eukaryota > Metazoa > Chordata > Aves > Columbiformes > Columbidae > Caloenas > Caloenas nicobarica. The sequence goes on from NW_027017189.1 coordinate 84,942, forward strand.
TAGAGCCCGACAGAGCCTGACAGAGCCCGACAGAGCCCGACAGGGCCCGACAGAGCCCGACAGAGCCCGACAGGGCCCAGTAGAGCCCGACAGAGCCCGACAGAGCCCGACAGAGCCCGAAAGAGCCCGACAGGGCCCGACAGGGCCCGACAGAGCCCGACAGAGCCCGACAGGGCCCGACAGGGCCCGACAGGGCCCGACAGAGCCCGACAGGGCCCGACAGGGCCCAGTAAAGCCCGACAGAGCCCGACAGAGCCCGACAGAGCCCGAAAGAGCCCGACTGGGCCCGACAGGGCCCGACAGAGCCCGACAGGGCCCGACAGGGCCCGACAGGGCCCGACAGAGCCCGACAGAGCCCGACAGGGCCCGACAGGGCCCGGTAAAGCCCGACAGAGCCCGACAGAGCCCGACAGAGCCCGACAGGGCCCGACAGGGCCCAGTAGAGCTCGACAGAGCCCGACAGAGCCCAGTAGAGCCCGACAGAGCCCGACAGAGCCCGACAGGGCCCGACAGGGCCCGACAGAGCCCGACAGGGCCCAGTAGAGAACGACAGAGCCCGACAGAGCCCGACAGGGCCCGACAGGGCCCGACAGGGCCCGACAGGGAACAGTAGAGCCCAGAAGAGCCCGACAGAGCCCGACAGAGCCCGACAGAGCCCGACAGGGCCCAGTAGAGCCCGACAGAGCCCGACAGAGCCCGACAGAGCCCGACAAGGCCCGACAGAGCCCGACAGAGCCCAGTAGAGCCCGACAGAGCCCGACAGAGCCCGACAAAACCCGACAGAGCCCGACAGAGCCCAGTAGAGCCCGACAGAGCCCGACAGAGCCCGACAGAGCCCGACAGGGCCCGACAGGGCCCGACAGGGCCCAGTAGAGCCCGACAGAGCCCGACAGAGCCCGACAGGGCCCGACAGGGCCCAGTAGAGCCCGACAGAGCCCGACAGAGCCCGACAGGGCCCGACAGGGCCCGACAGGGCCCAGTAGAGCCCGACAGAGCCCGACAGGGCCCGACAGGGCCCAGTAGAGCCCGACAGAGCCCGACAGAGCACGATAGAGCCCGACAGGGCCCGACAGGGCCCGACAGAGCCCGACAGAGCCCGACAGGGCCCGACAGGGCCCAGTAGAGCCCGACAGAGCCCGACAGAGCCCGACAGAGCCCAGTAGAGCCCGACAGAGCCCGACAGAGCCCGACAGATCCCGACAGGGCCCGACAGAGCCCGACAGGGCCCGACAGAGCCCGACAGAGCCCGACAGGGCCCGACAGAGCCCGACAGGGCCCGACAGAGCCCGACAAAGCCCATTAGAGCCCGACAGAGCCCGACAGAGCCCGACAGGGCCCGACAGGGCCCGACAGAGCCCGACAGAGCCCGACAGAGCCCGACAGGGCCCGATAGAGCCCGACAGGGCCCGACAGAGCCCGACAGAGCCCAGTAGAACCCGACAGAGCCCGACAGAGCCCGACAGAACCCGACAGAGCCCGACAGAGCCCAGTAGAGCCCAACAGAGCCCGACAGAGCCCTGTAGAGCCCAGTAGAGCCCGACAGAGCCCGACAGATCCCGACAGAGCCCGACAGAGCCCGACAGAGCCCGACAGGGCCCGACAGAGCCCGAAAGAGCCCAGTAGAGCCCGACAGAGCCCGACAGGGCCCGACATGGCCCGACAGAGCCCAGTTTAGCCCAGTAGAGCCCGACAGAGCCCGACAGAGCCCGACAGAGCCCGACAGAGCCTGACAGGGCCCGACAGGGCCCAGTAGAGCCCGACAGAGCCCGACAGAGCCCAGTAGAGCCCGACAGAGCCCGACAGAGCCCGACAGAGCCCGACAGGGCCCGACAGGGCCTGACAGAGCCCAGTTTAGCCCAGTAGAGACCGACAGAGCCCGACAGAGCCCGACAGAGCCCGACAGAGCCCAGTAGAGCCCGACAGAGCCCGACAGAGCCCGACAGAGCCCGACAGAGCCCAGTAGAGCCCGACAGAGCCCGACAGAGCCCGACAGAGCCCGACAGGGCCCGACAGGGCCCGACAGGGCCCGACAGAGAACAGTAGAGCCAGTAGAGCCCGACAGAGCCCGACAGAGCCCGACAGAGCCCGACAGGGCCCGACAGGGCCCAGTAGAGCCCGACAGAGCCCGACAGAGCCCGACAGGGCCCAGTAGAGCCCGACAGATCCCGACAGGGCCCAACAGAGCCCGACAGAGCCCGACAGGGCCCGACAGGGCCCGACAGAGCCCGACAGAGCCCGACAGGGTCCAGTAGAGCCCGACATAGCCCGACAGAGCCCGACAGAGCCCGACAGGGCCCGACAGGGCCCGACAGGGCCCGACAGAGCCCGACAGGGCCCGACAGGGCCCGACAGAGCCCGACAGAGCCCAGTAGAGCCTGACAGAGCCCGACAGAGCCCGACAGAGCCCGACAGAACCCGACAGAGCCCGACAGAGCCCAGTAGAGCCCGACAGAGCCCGACAGGGCCCGACAGAGCCCGACAGAGCCCGACAGGGCCCGTCAGAGACCGACAGGGCCCGACAGAGCCCGACAGGGCCCGACAGAGCCCGACAGAGCCCGACAGGGCCCGACAGAGCCCGACAGAGCCCGACAGGGCCCAGTAGAGCCCGACAGGGCCCGACAGGGCCCGACAGGGCCCGACAGAGCCCGACAGGGCCCAGTAGAGCCCGACAGAGCCCGACAGGGCCCGACAGAGCCCGACAGAGCCCGACAGGGCCCGACAGGGCCCGACAGAGCCCGACAGAGCCCGACAGAGCCCGACAGGGCCCGACAGGGCCCGACAGGGCCCGACAGAGCCCGACAGAGCCCGACAGGGCCCGACAGGGCCCAGTAAAGCCCGACAGAGCCCGACAGAGCCCGACAGAGCCCGACAGGGCCCGACAGAGCCCAGTAGAGCCCGACAGAGCCCGACAGGGCCCGACAGGGCCCAGTAGAGCCCGACAGAGCCTGACAGAGCCCAGTAGAGCCCGACAGAGCCCGACAGAGCCCGACAGAGCCCGACAGGGCCCGACAGGGCCCGACAGGGCCCAGTAGAGAACGACAGAGCCCGACAGAGCCCGACAGGGCCCGACAGGGCCCGACAGGGCCCTACAGGGAACAGTAGAGCCCAGTAGAGCCCGACAGAGCCCGACAGAGCCCGACAGGGCCCGACAGAGCCCGACAGAGCGCGACAGGGCCCGACAGAGCCCAGTTTAGCCCAGTAGAGCCCGACAGAGCCCGACAGAGCCCGACAGAGCCCGACAGAGCCCGACAGGGCCCGACAGAGCCCGAAAGGGCCCGACAGGGCCCGACAGGGCCCGACAGAGCCCGACAGAGCCCGACAGGGCCCAACAGGGCCCAGTAGAGCCCGACAGAGCCCGACAGAGCCCAGTAGAGCCCAGTAGAGCCCGACAGAGCCCGACAGAGCCCGACAGAGCCCGACAGAAACCGACAGAGCCCGACAGAGCCCAGTAGAGCCCGACAGAGCCCGACAGAGCCCGACAGAGCCCGACAGGGCCCGACAGAGCCCAGTAGAGCCCGACAGAGCCCGACAGGGCCCGACAGAGCCCGACAGGGCCCGACAGGGCCCGACAGAGCCCGACAGAGCCCGACAGGGCCTGACAGGGCCCAGTAGAGCCCGACAGAGCCCGACAGAGCCCAGTAGAGCCCAGTAGAGCCCGACAGAGCCCGACAGGGCCCGACAGAGCCCGACAGAAACCGACAGAGCCCGACAGAGCCCAGTAGAGCCCGACAGAGCCCGACAGAGCCCGACAGAGCCCGACAGGGCCCGACAGGGAACACTAGAGCCCAGTAGAGCCCGACAGAGCCCGACAGAGCCCGACAGAGCCCGACAGGGCCCGACAGAGCCCAGTAGAGCCCGACAGAGCCCGACAGGGCCCGACAGAGCCCGACAGGGCCCGACAGGGCCCGACAGAGCCCGACAGAGCCCGACAGGGCCCAACAGGGAACAGTAGAGCCCAGTAGAGACCGACAGAGCCCGACAGAGCCCAGTAGAGCCCGACAGAGCCCGACAGGGCCCGACAGGGCCCGACAGGGCCCGACAGGGAACAGTAGAGCCCGACAGAGCCCGACAGAGCCCGACAGGGCCCGACAGGGCCCAGTAGAGCCCGACAGAGCCCGACAGAGCCCGACAGGGCCCGACAGGGCCCGACAGGGCCCAGTAGAGCCCGACAGAGCCCGACAGGGCCCGACAGGGCCCAGTAGAGCCCGACAGAGCCCGACAGAGCACGACAGAGCCCGACAGGGCCCGACAGGGCCCGACAGAGCCCGACAGAGCCCGACAGGGCCCGACAGGGCCCAGTAGAGCCCGACAGAGCCCGACAGAGCCCGACAGAGCCCAGTAGAGCCCGACAGAGCCCGACAGAGCCCGACAGATCCCGACAGGGCCCGACAGAGCCCGACAGGGCCCGACAGAGCCCGACAGAGCCCGACAGGGCCCGACAGAGCCCGACAGGGCCCGACAGAGCCCGACAGAGCCCAGTAGAGCCCGACAGAGCCCGACAGAGCCCGACAGGGCCCGACAGGGCCCGACAGAGCGCGACAGAGCCCGACAGAGCCCGACAGGGCCCGATAGAGCCCGACAGGGCCCGACAGAGCCCGACAGAGCCCAGTAGAACCCGACAGAGCCCGACAGAGCCCGACAGAACCCGACAGAGCCCGACAGAGCCCAGTAGAGCCCAACAGAGCCCGACAGAGCCCTGTAGAGCCCAGTAGAGCCCGACAGAGCCCGACAGATCCCGACAGAGCCCGACAGAGCCCGACAGAGCCCGACAGGGCCCGACAGAGCCCGACAGAGCCCAGTAGAGCCCGACAGAGCCCGACAGGGCCCGACATGGCCCGACAGAGCCCAGTTTAGCCCAGTAGAGCCCGACAGAGCCCGACAGAGCCCGACAGAGCCCGACAGGGCCCGACAGGGCCCAGTAGAGCCCGACAGAGCCCGACAGAGCCCAGTAGAGCCCGACAGAGCCCGACAGAGCCCGACAGAGCCCGACAGGGCCCGACAGGGCCTGACAGAGCCCAGTTAAGCCCAGTAGAGACCGACAGAGCCCGACAGAGCCCGACAGAGCCCGACAGAGCCCAGTAGAGCCCGACAGAGCCCGACAGAGCCCGACAGAGCCCGACAGAGCCCAGTAGAGCCCGACAGAGCCCGACAGAGCCCGACAGAGCCCGACAGGGCCCGACAGGGCCCGACAGGGCCCGACAGAGAACAGTAGAGCCAGTAGAGCCCGACAGAGCCCGACAGAGCCCGACAGAGCCCGACAGGGCCCGACAGGGCCCAGTAGAGCCCGACAGAGCCCGACAGAGCCCGACAGGGCCCAGTAGAGCCCGACAGATCCCGACAGGGCCCAACAGAGCCCGACAGAGCCCGACAGGGCCCGACAGGGCCCGACAGAGCCCGACAGAGCCCGACAGGGTCCAGTAGAGCCCGACATAGCCCGACAGAGCCCGACAGAGCCCGACAGGGCCCGACAGGGCCCGACAGGGCCCGACAGAGCCCGACAGGGCCCGACAGGGCCCGACAGAGCCCGACAGAGCCCAGTAGAGCCTGACAGAGCCCGACAGAGCCCGACAGAGCCCGACAGAACCCGACAGAGCCCGACAGAGCCCAGTAGAGCCCGACAGAGCCCGACAGGGCCCGACAGAGCCCGACAGAGCCCGACAGGGCCCGTCAGAGACCGACAGGGCCCGACAGAGCCCGACAGGGCCCGACAGAGCCCGACAGAGCCCGACAGGGCCCGACAGAGCCCGACAGAGCCCGACAGAGCCCGACAGGGCCCAGTAGAGCCCGACAGGGCCCGACAGGGCCCGACAGAGCCCGACAGAGCCCGACAGGGCCCGACAGGGCCCGACAGAGCCCGACAGGGCCCAGTAGAGCCCGACAGAGCCCGACAGGGCCCGACAGAGCCCGACAGAGCCCGACAGGGCCCGACAGGGCCCGACAGGGCCCGACAGAGCCCTACAGGGCCCGACAGAGCCCGACAGAGCCCGACAGGGCCCGACAGGGCCCGACAGAGCCCGACAGAGCCCGACAGAGCCCAACAGGGCCCGACAGGGCCCAGTAAAGCCCGACAGAGCCCGACAGAGCCCGACAGAGCCCGACAGGGCCCGACAGAGCCCAGTAGAGCCCGACAGAGCCCGACAGGGCCCGACAGGGCCCAGTAGAGCCCGACAGAGCCTGACAGAGCCCAGTAGAGCCCGACAGAGCCCAGTAGAGCCCGACAGAGCCCGACAGAGCCCGACAGAGCCCGACAGAGCCCGACAGGGCCCGACAGGGCCCAGTAGAGAACGACAGAGCCCGACAGAGCCCGACAGGGCCCGACAGGGCCCGACAGGGCCCTACAGGGAACAGTAGAGCCCAGTAGAGCCCGACAGAGCCCGACAGAGCCCGACAGGGCCCGACAGAGCCCGACAGAGCGCGACAGGGCCCGACAGAGCCCAGTTTAGCCCAGTAGAGCCCGACAGAGCCCGACAGAGCCCGACAGAGCCCGACAGAGCCCGACAGGGCCCGACAGAGCCCGAAAGGGCCCGACAGGGCCCGACAGGGCCCGACAGAGCCCGACAGAGCCCGACAGGGCCCAACAGGCCCCAGTAGAGCCCGACAGAGCCCGACAGAGCCCAGTAGAGCCCAGTAGAGCCCGACAGAGCCCGACAGAGCCCGACAGAGCCCGACAGAAACCGACAGAGCCCGACAGAGCCCAGTAGAGCCCGACAGAGCCCGACAGAGCCCGACAGAGCCCGACAGGGCCCGACAGAGCCCAGTAGAGCCCGACAGAGCCCGACAGGGCCCGACAGAGCCCGACAGGGCCCGACAGGGCCCGACAGAGCCCGACAGAGCCCGACAGGGCCCAACAGGGAACAGTAGAGCCCAGTAGAGACCGACAGAGCCCGACAGAGCCCAGTAGAGCCCGACAGAGCCCGACAGAGCCCGACAGAGCCCGACAGGGCCCGACAGAGCCCGACAGAGCCCGACAGAGCCCGACAGGGCCCGACAGAGCCCGACAGAGCCCGACAGAGCCCGACAGGGCCCGACAGGGCCCGACAGAGCCCAGTAGAGCCCGACAGAGCCCGACAGAGCCCGACAGAGCCCGACAGGGCCCGACAGAGCCCGACAGAGCCCGACAGGGCCCAGTAGAGCCCGACAGAGCCCGACAGAGCCCGACAGGGCCCGACAGGGCCCGACAGGGCCCGACAGAGCCCGACAGGGCCCGACAGGGCCCAGTAAAGCCCGACAGAGCCCGACAGAGCCCGACAGAGCCCGACAGAGCCCGACAGGGCCCTACAGAGCCCGACAGAGCCCGACAGAGCCCGACAGGGCCCGACAGGGCCCAGTAGAGCTCGACAGAGCCCGACAGAGCCCAGTAGAGCCCGACAGAGCCCGACAGAGCCCGACAGAGCCCGACAGGGCCCGACAGGGCCCGACAGAGCCCGACAGGGCCCAGTAGAGAACGACAGAGCCCGACAGAGCCCGACAGGGCCCGACAGGGCCCGACAGGGCACGACAGGGAACAGTAGAGCCCAGAAGAGCCCGACAGAGCCCGACAGAGCCCGACAGAGCCCGACAGGGCCCGACAGAACCCGACAGAGCCCGACAGAGCCCAGTAGAGCCCGACAGAGCCCGACAGAGCCCGACAGAGCCCGACAGGGCCCGACAGGGCCCGACAGAGCCCGACAGAGCCTGACAGGGCCCGACAGAGCCCGACAGGGCCCGACAGAGCCCGACAGAGCCCAGTAGAGCCCGACAGAGCCCGACACAGCCCGACAGAACCCGACAGAGCCCGACAGAGCCCAGTAGAGCCCGACAGAGCCCGACAGAGCCCAGTAGAGCCCAGTAGAGCCCGACAGAGCCCGACAGAGCCCGACAGAACCCGACAGAGCCCGACAGAGCCCAGTAGAGCCCGACAGAGCCCGACAGAGCCCGACAGAGCCCGACAGAGCCCGACAGGGCCCAGTAGAGCCCGACAGAGCCCGACAGAGCCCGACAGAGCCCGACAGGGCCCGACAGGGCCCGACAGAGCCCGACAGAGCCCAGTAGAGCCCGACAGAGCCTGACAGAGCCCGACAGAGCCCGACAGGGCCCGACAGAGCCCAGTTTAGCCCAGTAGAGCCCGACAGAGCCCGACAGGGCCCGACAGAGCCCGACAGAGCGCGACAGGGCCCGACAGAGCCCAGTTTAGCCCAGTAGAGCCCGACAGAGCCCGACAGAGCCCGACAGAGCCCGACAGAGCCCGACAGGGCCCGACAGAGCCCGAAAGGGCCCGACAGGGCCCGACAGGTCCCGACAGAGCCCGACAGAGCCCGACAGGGCCCGACAGGGCCCAGTAGAGCCCGACAGAGCCCGACAGAGCCCAGTAGAGCCCAGTAGAGCCCGACAGGTCCCGACAGAGCCCGACAGAGCCCGACAGGGCCCGACAGGGCCCAGTAGAGCCCGACAGAGCCCGACAGAGCCCAGTAGAGCCCAGTAGAGCCCGACAGAGCCCGACAGAGCCCGACAGGGCCCGACAGGGCCCAACAGAGCCCAGTAGAGCCCGACAGAGCCCGACAGAGCCCGACAGAGCCCGACAGGGCCCGACAGAGCCCGACAGAGCCCGACAGGGCCCAGTAGAGCCCGACAGAGCCCGACAGAGCCCGACAGAGCCCGAAAGAGCCCGACAGGGCCCGACAGGGCCCGACAGAGCCCGACAGAGCCCGACAGGGCCCGACAGGGCCCGACAGAGCCCGACAGGGCCCGACAGGGCCCAGTAAAGCCCGACAGAGCCCGACAGAGCCCGACAGAGCCCGAAAGAGCCCGACTGGGCCCGACAGGGCCCGACAGAGCCCGACAGGGCCCGACAGGGCCCGACAGGGCCCGACAGAGCCCGACAGGGCCCGACAGGGCCCGGTAAAGCCCGACAGAGCCCGACAGAGCCCGACAGAGCCCGACAGGGCCCGACAGGGCCCAGTAGAGCTCGACAGAGCCCGACAGAGCCCAGTAGAGCCCGACAGAGCCCGACAGAGCCCGACAGAGCCCGACAGGGCCCGACAGGGCCCGACAGAGCCCGACAGGGCCCAGTAGAGAACGACAGAGCCCGACAGAGCCCGACAGGGCCCGACAGGGCCCGACAGGGCCCGACAGGGAACAGTAGAGCCCAGAAGAGCCCGACAGAGCCCGACAGAGCCCGACAGAGCCCGACAGGGCCCAGTAGAGCCCGACAGAGCCCGACAGAGCCCGACAGAGCCCGACAAGGCCCGACAGAGCCCGACAGAGCCCAGTAGAGCCCGACAGAGCCCGACAGAGCCCGACAAAACCCGACAGAGCCCGACAGAGCCCAGTAGAGCCCGACAGAGCCCGACAGAGCCCGACAGAGCCCGACAGGGCCCGACAGGGCCCGACAGGGCCCAGTAGAGCCCGACAGAGCCCGACAGAGCCCGACAGGGCCCGACAGGGCCCAGTAGAGCCCGACAGAGCCCGACAGAGCCCGACAGGGCCCGACAGGGCCCGACAGGGCCCAGTAGAGCCCGACAGAGCCCGACAGGGCCCGACAGGGCCCAGTAGAGCCCGACAGAGCCCGACAGAGCACGACAGAGCCCGACAGGGCCCGACAGGGCCCGACAGAGCCCGACAGAGCCCGACAGGGCCCGACAGGGCCCAGTAGAGCCCGACAGAGCCCGACAGAGCCCGACAGAGCCCAGTAGAGCCCGACAGAGCCCGACAGAGCCCGACAGATCCCGACAGGGCCCGACAGAGCCCGACAGGGCCCGACAGAGCCCGACAGAGCCCGACAGGGCCCGACAGAGCCCGACAGGGCCCGACAGAGCCCGACAGAGCCCAGTAGAGCCCGACAGAGCCCGACAGAGCCCGACAGGGCCCGACAGGGCCCGACAGAGCCCGACAGAGCCCGACAGAGCCCGACAGGGCCCGATAGAGCCCGACAGGGCCCGACAGAGCCCGACAGAGCCCAGTAGAACCCGACAGAGCCCGACAGAGCCCGACAGAACCCGACAGAGCCCGACAGAGCCCAGTAGAGCCCAACAGAGCCCGACAGAGCCCTGTAGAGCCCAGTAGAGCCCGACAGAGCCCGACAGATCCCGACAGAGCCCGACAGAGCCCGACAGAGCCCGACAGGGCCCGACAGAGCCCGACAGAGCCCAGTAGAGCCCGACAGAGCCCGACAGGGCCCGACATGGCCCGACAGAGCCCAGTTTAGCCCAGTAGAGCCCGACAGAGCCCGACAGAGCCCGACAGAGCCCGACAGGGCCCGACAGGGCCCAGTAGAGCCCGACAGAGCCCGACAGAGCCCAGTAGAGCCCGACAGAGCCCGACAGAGCCCGACAGAGCCCGACAGGGCCCGACAGGGCCTGACAGAGCCCAGTTAAGCCCAGTAGAGACCGACAGAGCCCGACAGAGCCCGACAGAGCCCGACAGAGCCCAGTAGAGCCCGACAGAGCCCGACAGAGCCCGACAGAGCCCGACAGAGCCCAGTAGAGCCCGACAGAGCCCGACAGAGCCCGACAGAGCCCGACAGGGCCCGACAGGGCCCGACAGGGCCCGACAGAGAACAGTAGAGCCAGTAGAGCCCGACAGAGCCCGACAGAGCCCGACAGAGCCCGACAGGGCCCGACAGGGCCCAGTAGAGCCCGACAGAGCCCGACAGAGCCCGACAGGGCCCAGTAGAGCCCGACAGATCCCGACAGGGCCCAACAGAGCCCGACAGAGCCCGACAGGGCCCGACAGGGCCCGACAGAGCCCGACAGAGCCCGACAGGGTCCAGTAGAGCCCGACATAGCCCGACAGAGCCCGACAGAGCCCGACAGGGCCCGACAGGGCCCGACAGGGCCCGACAGAGCCCGACAGGGCCCGACAGGGCCCGACAGAGCCCGACAGAGCCCAGTAGAGCCTGACAGAGCCCGACAGAGCCCGACAGAGCCCGACAGAACCCGACAGAGCCCGACAGAGCCCAGTAGAGCCCGACAGAGCCCGACAGGGCCCGACAGAGCCCGACAGAGCCCGACAGGGCCCGTCAGAGACCGACAGGGCCCGACAGAGCCCGACAGGGCCCGACAGAGCCCGACAGAGCCCGACAGGGCCCGACAGAGCCCGACAGAGCCCGACAGAGCCCGACAGGGCCCAGTAGAGCCCGACAGGGCCCGACAGGGCCCGACAGAGCCCGACAGAGCCCGACAGGGCCCGACAGGGCCCGACAGAGCCCGACAGGGCCCAGTAGAGCCCGACAGAGCCCGACAGGGCCCGACAGAGCCCGACAGAGCCCGACAGGGCCCGACAGGGCCCGACAGGGCCCGACAGAGCCCTACAGGGCCCGACAGAGCCCGACAGAGCCCGACAGGGCCCGACAGGGCCCGACAGGGCCCGACAGAGCCCGACAGAGCCCGACAGGGCCCGACAGGGCCCAGTAAAGCCCGACAGAGCCCGACAGAGCCCGACAGAGCCCGACAGGGCCCGACAGAGCCCAGTAGAGCCCGACAGAGCCCGACAGGGCCCGACAGGGCCCAGTAGAGCCCGACAGAGCCTGACAGAGCCCAGTAGAGCCCGACAGAGCCCAGTAGAGCCCGACAGAGCCCGACAGAGCCCGACAGAGCCCGACAGAGCCCGACAGGGCCCGACAGGGCCCAGTAGAGAACGACAGAGCCCGACAGAGCCCGACAGGGCCCGACAGAGCCCGACAGAGCGCGACAGGGCCCGACAGAGCCCAGTTTAGCCCAGTAGAGCCCGACAGAGCCCGACAGAGCCCGACAGAGCCCGACAGAGCCCGACAGGGCCCGACAGAGCCCGAAAGGGCCCGACAGGGCCCGACAGGGCCCGACAGAGCCCGACAGAGCCCGACAGGGCCCAACAGGCCCCAGTAGAGCCCGACAGAGCCCGACAGAGCCCAGTAGAGCCCAGTAGAGCCCGACAGAGCCCGACAGAGCCCGACAGAGCCCGACAGAAACCGACAGAGCCCGACAGAGCCCAGTAGAGCCCGACAGAGCCCGACAGAGCCCGACAGAGCCCGACAGGGCCCGACAGAGCCCAGTAGAGCCCGACAGAGCCCGACAGGGCCCGACAGAGCCCGACAGGGCCCGATAGGGCCCGACAGAGCCCGACAGAGCCCGACAGGGCCCAACAGGGAACAGTAGAGCCCAGTAGAGACCGACAGAGCCCGACAGAGCCCAGTAGAGCCCGACAGAGCCCGACAGAGCCCGACAGAGCCCGACAGGGCCCGACAGAGCCCGACAGAGCCCGACAGAGCCCGACAGGGCCCGACAGAGCCCGACAGAGCCCGACAGAACCCGACAGGGCCCGACAGGGCCCGACAGAGCCCAGTAGAGCCCGACAGAGCCCGACAGAGCCCGACAGAGCCCGACAGGGCCCGACAGAGCCCGACAGAGCCCGACAGGGCCCAGTAGAGCCCGACAGAGCCCGACAGAGCCCGACAGGGCCCGACAGGGCCCGACAGGGCCCGACAGGGCCCGACAGGGCCCGACAGGGCCCAGTAAAGCCCGACAGAGCCCGACAGAGCCCGACAGAGCCCGACAGAGCCCGACAGGGCCCTACAGAGCCCGACAGAGCCCGACAGAGCCCGACAGGGCCCGACAGGGCCCAGTAGAGCTCGACAGAGCCCGACAGAGCCCAGTAGAGCCCGACAGAGCCCGACAGAGCCCGACAGAGCCCGACAGGGCCCGACAGGGCCCGACAGAGCCCGACAGGGCCCAGTAGAGAACGACAGAGCCCGACAGAGCCCGACAGGGCCCGACAGGGCCCGACAGGGCACGACAGGGAACAGTAGAGCCCAGAAGAGCCCGACAGAGCCCGACAGAGCCCGACAGAGCCCGACAGGGCCCGACAGAACCCGACAGAGCCCGACAGAGCCCAGTAGAGCCCGACAGAGCCCGACAGAGCCCGACAGAGCCCGACAGGGCCCGACAGGGCCCGACAGAGCCCGACAGAGCCTGACAGGGCCCGACAGAGCCCGACAGGGCCCGACAGAGCCCGACAGAGCCCAGTAGAGCCCGACAGAGCCCGACACAGCCCGACAGAACCCGACAGAGCCCGACAGAGCCCAGTAGAGCCCGACAGAGCCCGACAGAGCCCAGTAGAGCCCAGTAGAGCCCGACAGAGCCCGACAGAGCCCGACAGAACCCGACAGAGCCCGACAGAGCCCAGTAGAGCCCGACAGAGCCCGACAGAGCCCGACAGAGCCCGACAGAGCCCGACAGGGCCCAGTAGAGCCCGACAGAGCCCGACAGAGCCCGACAGAGCCCGACAGGGCCCGACAGGGCCCGACAGAGCCCGACAGAGCCCAGTAGAGCCCGACAGAGCCTGACAGAGCCCGACAGAGCCCGACAGGGCCCGACAGAGCCCAGTTTAGCCCAGTAGAGCCCGACAGAGCCCGACAGGGCCCGACAGAGCCCGACAGAGCGCGACAGGGCCCGACAGAGCCCAGTTTAGCCCAGTAGAGCCCGACAGAGCCCGACAGAGCCCGACAGAGCCCGACAGAGCCCGACAGGGCCCGACAGAGCCCGAAAGGGCCCGACAGGGCCCGACAGGTCCCGACAGAGCCCGACAGAGCCCGACAGGGCCCGACAGGGCCCAGTAGAGCCCGACAGAGCCCGACAGAGCCCAGTAGAGCCCAGTAGAGCCCGACAGAGCCCGACAGAGCCCGACAGAGCCCGACAGAACCCGACAGAGCCCGACAGAGCCCAGTAGAGCCCGACAGAGCCCGACAGAGCCCGACAGAGCCCGACAGGGCCCGACAGGGAACACTAGAGCCCAGTAGAGCCCGACAGAGCCCGACAGAGCCCGACAGAGCCCGACAGGGCCCGACAGAGCCCAGTAGAGCCCGACAGAGCCCGACAGGGCCCGACAGAGCCCGACAGAGCCCGACAGGGCCCGACAGGGCCCGACAGAGCCCGACAGAGCCCGACAGGGCCCAACAGGGAACAGTAGAGCCCAGTAGAGACCGACAGAGCCCGACAGAGCCCAGTAGAGCCCGACAGAGCCCGACAGAGCCCGACAGGGCCCGACAGGGCCCGACAGGGCCCGACAGGGAACAGTAGAGCCCAGTAGAGCCTGACAGAGCCCGACAGAGCCCGACAGGGCCCGACAGAGCCCGACAGAGCCCGACAGAGCCCGACAGAGCCCGACAGGGCCCGACAGAGCACGACAGAGCCCGACAGATCCCGACAGGGCCCGACAGGGCCCGACAGAGCCCGACAGAGCCCAGTAGAGCCCGACAGAGCCCGACAGAGCCCGACAGAGCCCGACAGGGCCCGACAGAGCCCGACAGAGCCCGACAGGGCCCAGTAGAGCCCGACAGAGCCCGACAGAGCCCGACAGAGCCCGAAAGAGCCCGACAGGGCCCGACAGGGCCCGACAGAGCCCGACAGAGCCCGACAGGGCCCGACAGGGCCCGACAGAGCCCGACAGGGCCCGACAGGGCCCAGTAAATCCCGACAGAGCCCGACAGAGCCCGACAGAGCCCGACAGGGCCCGACAGAGCCCGACAGAGCCCGACAGGGCCCGACAGGGCCCAGTAGAGCTCGACAGAGCCCGACAGAGCCCAGTAGAGCCCGACAGAGCCCGACAGAGCCCGACAGAGCCCGACAGGGCCCGACAGGGCCCGACAGAGCCCGACAGGGCCCAGTAGAGCCCGACAGAGCCCGACAGAGCCCGACAGAGCCCGACAGGGCCCGACAGAGCCCGACAGAGCCCGACAGAACCCGACAGAGCCCGACAGAGCCCGACAGAGCCCGACAGAGCCCGACAGGGCCCGACAGGGCCCGACAGGGCCCAGTAGAGCCCGACAGAGCCCGACAGAGCCCGACAGGGCCCGACAGAGCCCGACAGAGCCCGACAGAGCCCGACAGGGCCCAGTAGAGCCCGACAGAGCCCGACAGAGCCCGACAGGGCCCGACAGGGCCCGACAGAGCCCGACAGAGCCCGACAGGGCCCCGTAGAGCCCGACAGAGCCCGACAGAGCCCAGTAGAGCCCGACAGAGCCCGACAGAGCCCGCCAGAGCCCGACAGGGCCCGACAGGGCCCGACAGAGCCCGACAGAGCCCGACAGGGCCCGACAGAGCCCGACAGGGCCCGACAGGGCCCGACAGAGCCCGACAGAGCCCAGTAGAGCCCGACAGAGCCCGACAGAGCCTGACAGAGCCCGACAGGGCCCGACAGGGCCCGACAGAGCCCGACAGAGCCCGACAGGGCCCGACAGAGCCCGAGAGGGCCCGACAGAGCCCGACAGAGCCCAGTAGAACCCGACAGAGCCCGATAGAGCCCGACAGAACCCGACAGAGCCCAATAGCGCCCAACAGAGCCCGACAGAGCCCAGTAGAGCCCAGTAGAGCCCGACAGAGCCCGACAGAGCCCGACAGAGCCCGACAGAACCCGACAGAGCCCGACAGAGCCCAGTAGAGCCCGACAGAGCCCGACAGAGCCCGACAGAGCCCGACAGGGCCCGACAGGGAACACTAGAGCCCAGTAGAGCCCGACAGAGCCCGACAGAGCCCGACAGAGCCCGACAGGGCCCGACAGAGCCCAGTAGAGCCCGACAGAGCCCGACAGGGCCCGACAGAGCCCGACAGAGCCCGACAGGGCCCGACAGGGCCCGACAGAGCCCGACAGAGCCCGACAGGGCCCAACAGGGAACAGTAGAGCCCAGTAGAGACCGACAGAGCCCGACAGAGCCCAGTAGCGCCCGACAGAGCCCGACAGAGCCCGACAGGGCCCGACAGGGCCCGACAGGGCCCGACAGGGAACAGTAGAGCCCAGTAGAGCCTGACAGAGCCCGACAGAGCCCGACAGGGCCCGACAGAGCCCGACAGAGCCCGACAGAGCCCGACAGAGCCCGACAGGGCCCGACAGAGCCCGACAGAGCCCGACAGATCCCGACAGGGCCCGACAGGGCCCGACAGAGCCCGACAGAGCCCAGTAGAGCCCGACAGAGCCCGACAGAGCCCGACAGAGCCCGACAGGGCCCGACAGAGCCCGACAGAGCCCGACAGGGCCCAGTAGAGCCCGACAGAGCCCGACAGAGCCCGACAGAGCCCGAAAGAGCCCGACAGGGCCCGACAGGGCCCGACAGAGCCCGACAGAGCCCGACAGGGCCCGACAGGGCCCGACAGAGCCCGACAGGGCCCGACAGGGCCCAGTAAATCCCGACAGAGCCCGACAGAGCCCGACAGAGCCCGACAGGGCCCGACAGAGCCCGACAGAGCCCGACAGGGCCCGACAGGGCCCAGTAGAGCTCGACAGAGCCCGACAGAGCCCAGTAGAGCCCGACAGAGCCCGACAGAGCCCGACAGAGCCCGACAGGGCCCGACAGGGCCCGACAGAGCCCGACAGGGCCCAGTAGAGCCCGACAGAGCCCGACAGAGCCCGACAGAGCCCGACAGGGCCCGACAGAGCCCGACAGAGCCCGACAGAACCCGACAGAGCCCGACAGAGCCCGACAGAGCCCGACAGAGCCCGACAGGGCCCGACAGGGCCCAGTAGAGCCCGACAGAGCCCGACAGAGCCCGACAGGGCCCGACAGAGCCCGACAGAGCCCGACAGAGCCCGACAGGGCCCAGTAGAGCCCGACAGAGCCCGACAGAGCCCGACAGGGCCCGACAGGGCCCGACAGAGCCCGACAGAGCCCGACAGGGCCCCGTAGAGCCCGACAGAGCCCGACAGAGCCCAGTAGAGCCCGACAGAGCCCGACAGAGCCCGACAGAGCCCGACAGGGCCCGACAGGGCCCGACAGAGCCCGACAGAGCCCGACAGGGCCCGACAGAGCCCGACAGGGCCCGACAGGGCCCGACAGAGCCCGACAGAGCCCAGTAGAGCCCGACAGAGCCCGACAGAGCCCGACAGAGCCCGACAGGGCCCGACAGGGCCCGACAGAGCCCGACAGAGCCCGACAGGTCCCGACAGAGCCCGAGAGGGCCCGACAGAGCCCGACAGAGCCCAGTAGAACCCGACAGAGCCCGATAGAGCCCGACAGAACCCGACAGAGCCCAATAGCGCCCAACAGAGCCCGACAGAGCCCAGTAGAGCCCAGTAGAGCCCGACAGAGCCCGACAGAGCCCGACAGAGCCCGACAGAGCCCGACAGGGCCCGACAGAGCCCGACAGAGCCCAGTAGAGCCCGACAGAGCCCGACAGGGCCCGACAGGGCCCGACAGAGCCCAGTTTATCCCAGTAGAGCCCGACAGAGCCTGACAGAGCCCAGTAGAGCCCGACAGAGCCCGACAGAGCCCGACAGGGCCCGACAGGGCCCGACAGAGCCCGACAGAGCCCAGTAGAGCCCGACAGAGCCCGACAGAGCCCGACAGAGCCCGACAGGGCCCGACAGGGCCCAGTAGAGCCCGACAGAGCCCGACAGAGCCCAGTAGAGCCCGACAGAGCCCGACAGAGCCCGACAGAGCCCGACAGGGCCCGACAGGGCCCGACAGAGCCCAGTTTAGCCCAGTAGAGACCGACAGAGCCCGACAGAGCCCGACAGAGCCCGACAGAGCCCAGTAGAGCCCGACAGAGCCCGACAGAGCCCGACAGAGCCCGACAGGGCCCGACAGGGCCCGACAGAGAACAGTAGAGCCCAGTAGAGCCCGACAGAGCCCGACAGAGCCCGACAGAGCCCGACAGAGCCCGACAGGGCCCGACAGGGCCCAGTAGAGCCCGACAGAGCCCGACAGAGCCCGACAGGGCCCAGTAGAGCCCGACAGAGCCCGACAGGGCCCGACAGAGCCCGACAGAGCCCGACAGGGCCCGACAGGGCCCGACAGAGCCCGACAGAGCCCGACAGGGCCCAGTAGAGCCCGACATAGCCCGACAGAGCCCGACAGGGCCCGACAGGGCCCGACAGGGCCCGACAGGGCCCAGTAGAGCCTGACAGAGCCCGACAGAGCCCGACAGAGCCCGACAGAACCCGACAGAGCCCGACAGAGCCCAGTAGAGCCCGACAGAGCCCGACAGAGCCCGACAGGGCCCGACAGAGCCCGACAGGGCCCGACAGAGCCCGACAGGGCCCGACAGGGCCCGACAGAGCCCGACAGGGCCCGACAGAGCCCGACAGAGCCCGACAGAGCCCGACAGGGCCCAGTAGAGCCCGACAGAGCACGACAGGGCCCGACAGAGCCCGACAGGGCCCGACAGGGCCCGACAGAGCCCGACAGAGCCCGACAGGGCCCAGTAGAGCCCGACAGAGCCCGACAGGGCCCGACAGAGCCCGACAGAGCCCGACAGGGCCCGACAGGGCCCGACAGAGCCCGACAGAGCCCGACAGGGCCCAGTAGAGCCCGACAGAGCCCGACAGAGCCCGACAGAGCCCGACAGGGCCCGACAGAGCCCGAAAGGGCCCGACAGGGGCTGACAGAGCCCGACAGAGCCCAGTAGAGCCCGACGGAGCCCGACAGAGCCCGACAAAGCCCCACAGAGCCCGACAGGGCCCAGTAGAGCCCAGTAGAGCCCGACAGAGCCCAGTAGAGCCCGACAGAGCCCGACAGAGCCCGAAAGAGCCCGACAGGGCCCGACAGGGCCCGACAGAGCCCGACAGGGCCCTACAGGGCCCGACAGAGCCCGACAGAGCCCGACAGGGCCCGACAGGGCCCGACAGGGCCCGACAGAGCCCAGTAGAGCCCGACAGAGCCCGACAGAGCCCGACAGAGCCCGACAGGGCCCGACAGAGCCCGACAGAGCCCGACAGGGCCCAGTAGAGCCCGACAGAGCCCGACAGAGCCCGACAGGGCCCGACAGGGCCCGACAGGGCCCGACAGAGCCCGACAGGGCCCGACAGGGCCCAGTAGAGCTCGACAGAGCCCGACAGAGCCCAGTAGAGCCCGACAGAGCCCGACAGAGCCCGACAGGGCCCGACAGGGCCCGACAGAGCCCGACAGGGCCCAGTAGAGAACGACAGAGCCCGACAGAGCCCGACAGGGCCCGACAGGGCCCGACAGGGCACGACAGGGAACAGTAGAGCCCAGAAGAGCCCGACAGAGCCCGACAGAGCCCGACAGAGCCCGACAGGGCCCGACAGAACCCGACAGAGCCCGACAGAGCCCAGTAGAGCCCGACAGAGCCCGACAGAGCCCGACAGAGCCCGACAGGGCCCGACAGGGCCCGACAGAGCCCGACAGAGCCTGACAGGGCCCGACAGAGCCCGACAGGGCCCGACAGAGCCCGACAGAGCCCAGTAGAGCCCGACAGAGCCCGACACAGCCCGACAGAACCCGACAGAGCCCGACAGAGCCCAGTAGAGCCCGACAGAGCCCGACAGAGCCCAGTAGAGCCCAGTAGAGCCCGACAGAGCCCGACAGAGCCCGACAGAACCCGACAGAGCCCGACAGAGCCCAGTAGAGCCCGACAGAGCCCGACAGAGCCCGACAGAGCCCGACAGAGCCCGACAGGGCCCAGTAGAGCCCGACAGAGCCCGACAGAGCCCGACAGAGCCCGACAGGGCCCGACAGGGCCCGACAGAGCCCGACAGAGCCCAGTAGAGCCCGACAGAGCCTGACAGAGCCCGACAGAGCCCGACAGGGCCCGACAGAGCCCGACAGGGCCCGACAGAGCCCAGTTTAGCCCAGTAGAGCCCGACAGAGCCCGACAGGGCCCGACAGAGCCCGACAGAGCGCGACAGGGCCCGACAGAGCCCAGTTTAGCCCAGTAGAGCCCGACAGAGCCCGACAGAGCCCGACAGAGCCCGACAGAGCCCGACAGGGCCCGACAGAGCCCGAAAGGGCCCGACAGGGCCCGACAGGTCCCGACAGAGCCCGACAGAGCCCAGCCCGACAGGGCCCGACAGGGCCCAGTAGAGCCCGACAGAGCCCGACAGAGCCCAGTAGAGCCCAGTAGAGCCCGACAGAGCCCGACAGAGCCCGACAGAGCCCGACAGAACCCGACAGAGCCCGACAGAGCCCAGTAGAGCCCGACAGAGCCCGACAGAGCCCGACAGGGCCCGACAGGGCCCGACAGAGCCCGACAGGGCCCAGTAGAGAACGACAGAGCCCGACAGAGCCCGACAGAGCCCGACAGGGCCCGACAGGGCCCGACAGGGAACAGTAGAGCCCAGAAGAGCCCGACAGAGCCCGACAGAGCCCGACAGAGCCCGACAGGGCCCAGTAGAGCCCGACAGAGCCCGACAGAGCCCGACAGAGCCCGACAGGGCCCGACAGAGCCCGACAGAGCCCGACAGAACCCGACAGAGCCCGACAGAGCCCGACAGAGCCCGACAGGGCCCGACAGGGCCCGACAGGGCCCAGTAGAGCCCGACAGAGCCCGACAGAGCCCGACAGGGCCCGACAGAGCCCGACAGAGCCCGACAGAGCCCGACAGGGCCCAGTAGAGCCCGACAGAGCCCGACAGAGCCCGACAGGGCCCGACAGGGCCCGACAGAGCCCGACAGAGCCCGACAGGGCCCCGTAGAGCCCGACAGATCCCGACAGAGCCCAGTAGAGCCCGACAGAGCCCGACAGAGCCCGACAGAGCCCGACAGGGCCCGACAGGGCCCGACAGAGCCCGACAGGGCCCGACAGAGCCCGACAGGGCCCGACAGGGCCCGACAGAGCCCGACAGAGCCCAGTAGAGCCCGACAGAGCCCGACAGAGCCCGACAGAGCCCGACAGGGCCCGACAGGGCCCGACAGAGCCCGACAGAGCCCGACAGGGCCCGACAGAGCCCGAGAGGGCCCGACAGAGCCCGACAGAGCCCAGTAGAACCCGACAGAGCCCGATAGAGCCCGACAGAACCCGACAGAGCCCGACAGAGCCCAATAGCGCCCAACAGAGCCCGACAGAGTAGAGCCCAGTAGAGCCCGACAGAGCCCGACAGAGCCCGACAGAGCCCGACAGAGCCCGACAGGGCCCGACAGAGCCCGACAGAGCCCAGTAGAGCCCGACAGAGCCCGACAGGGCCCGACAGGGCCCGACAGAGCCCAGTTTAGCCCAGTAGAGCCCGACAGAGCCTGACAGAGCCCAGTAGAGCCCGACAGAGCCCGACAGAGCCCGACAGGGCCCGACAGGGCCCGACAGAGCCCGACAGAGCCCAGTAGAGCCCGACAGAGCCCGACAGAGCCCGACAGAGCCCGACAGGGCCCGACAGGGCCCAGTAGAGCCCGACAGAGCCCGACAGAGCCCAGTAGAGCCCGACAGAGCCCGACAGAGCCCGACCAGAGCCCGACAGGGCCCGACAGGGCCCGACAGAGCCCAGTTTAGCCCAGTAGAGACCGACAGAGCCCGACAGAGCCCGACAGAGCCCGACAGAGCCCAGTAGAGCCCGACAGAGCCCGACAGAGCCCGACAGAGCCCGACAGAGCCCGACAGGGCCCGACAGGGCCCGACAGAGAACAGTAGAGCCCAGTAGAGCCCGACAGAGCCCGACAGAGCCCGACAGAGCCCGACAGAGCCCGACAGGGCCCGACAGGGCCCAGTAGAGCCCGACAGAGCCCGACAGAGCCCGACAGGGCCCAGTAGAGCCCGACAGAGCCCGACAGGGCCCGACAGAGCCCGACAGAGCCCGACAGGGCCCGACAGGGCCCGACAGAGCCCGACAGAGCCCGACAGGGCCCA
Organism: Caloenas nicobarica; assembly: GCF_036013445.1. Lineage (NCBI taxonomy): Eukaryota > Metazoa > Chordata > Aves > Columbiformes > Columbidae > Caloenas > Caloenas nicobarica. The sequence goes on from NW_027017189.1 coordinate 106,459, forward strand.
GTAGAGCCCGACATAGCCCGACAGAGCCCGACAGGGCCCGACAGGGCCCGACAGGGCCCGACAGGGCCCAGTAGAGCCTGACAGAGCCCGACAGAGCCCGACAGAGCCCGACAGAACCCGACAGAGCCCGACAGAGCCCAGTAGAGCCCGACAGAGCCCGACAGAGCCCGACAGGGCCCGACAGAGACCGACAGGGCCCGACAGAGCCCGACAGGGCCCGACAGAGCCCGACAGAGCCCGACAGGGCCCGACAGAGCCCGACAGAGCCCGACAGAGCCCGACAGGGCCCAGTAGAGCCCGACAGAGCACGACAGGGCCCGACAGAGCCCGACAGGGCCCGACAGGGCCCGACAGAGCCCGACAGAGCCCGACAGAGCCCAGTAGAGCCCGACAGAGCCCGACAGGGCCCGACAGAGCCCGACAGAGCCCGACAGGGCCCGACAGGGCCCGACAGAGCCCGACAGAGCCCGACAGGGCCCAGTAGAGCCCGACAGAGCCCGACAGAGCCCGACAGAGCCCGACAGGGCCCGACAGAGCCCGAAAGGGCCCGACAGGGGCTGACAGAGCCCGACAGAGCCCAGTAGAGCCCGACGGAGCCCGACAGAGCCCGACAAAGCCCCACAGAGCCCGACAGGGCCCAGTAGAGCCCAGTAGAGCCCGACAGAGCCCAGTAGAGCCCGACAGAGCCCGACAGAGCCCGAAAGAGCCCGACAGGGCCCGACAGGGCCCGACAGAGCCCGACAGGGCCCTACAGGGCCCGACAGAGCCCGACAGAGCCCGACAGGGCCCGACAGGGCCTGACAGGGCCCGACAGAGCCCAGTAGAGCCCGACAGAGCCCGACAGAGCCCGACAGAGCCCGACAGGGCCCGACAGAGCCCGACAGAGCCCGACAGGGCCCGACAGGGCCCGACAGAGCCCGACAGAGCCCGACAGGGCCCGACAGGGCCCGACAGGGCCCGACAGAGCCCGACAGGGCCCGACAGGGCCCAGTAAAGCCCGACAGAGCCCGACAGAGCCCGACAGAGCCCGACAGAGCCCGACAGGGCCCGACAGAGCCCGACAGAGCCCGACAGAGCCCGACAGGGCCCGACAGGGCCCAGTAGAGCTCGACAGAGCCCGACAGAGCCCAGTAGAGCCCGACAGAGCCCGACAGAGCCCGACAGAGCCCGACAGGGCCCGACAGGGCCCGACAGAGCCCGACAGGGCCCAGTAGAGAACGACAGAGCCCGACAGAGCCCGACAGGGCCCGACAGGGCCCGACAGGGCACGACAGGGACAGTAGAGCCCAGAGGAGCCCGACAGAGCCCGACAGAGCCCGACAGAGCCCGACAGGGCCCGACAGAACCCGACAGAGCCCGACAGAGCCCAGTAGAGCCCGACAGAGCCCGACAGAGCCCGACAGAGCCCGACAGGGCCCGACAGGGCCCGACAGAGCCCGACAGAGCCTGACAGGGCCCGACAGAGCCCGACAGGGCCCGACAGAGCCCGACAGGGCCCAGTAGAGCCCGACAGAGCCCGACACAGCCCGACAGAACCCGACAGAGCCCGACAGAGCCCAGTAGACCCCGACAGAGCCCGACAGAGCCCAGTAGAGCCCAGTAGAGCCCGACAGAGCCCGACAGAGCCCGACAGAACCCGACAGAGCCCGACAGAGCCCAGTAGAGCCCGACAGAGCCCGACAGAGCCCGACAGAGCCCGACAGAGCCCGACAGGGCCCAGTAGAGCCCGACAGAGCCCGACAGAGCCCGACAGAGCCCGACAGAGCCCGACAGAGCCCGACAGAGCCCGACAGGGCCCAGTAGAGCCCGACAGAGCCCGACAGAGCCCGACAGGGCCCGACAGGGCCCGACAGAGCCCGACAGAGCCCAGTAGAGCCCGACAGAGCCTGACAGAGCCCGACAGAGCCCGACAGGGCCCGACAGAGCCCGACAGGGCCCGGACAGAGCCCAGTTTAGCCCAGTAGAGCCCGACAGAGCCCGACAGAGCCTGACAGAGCCCGACAGAGCCCGACAGAGCCCGAAAGGGCCCGACAGGGCCCGACAGGTCCCGACAGAGCCCGACAGAGCCCGACAGGGCCCGACAGGGCCCAGTAGAGCCCGACAGAGCCCGACAGAGCCCAGTAGAGCCCAGTAGAGCCCGACAGAGCCCGACAGAGCCCGACAGAGCCCGACAGAACCCGACAGAGCCCGACAGAGCCCAGTAGAGCCCGACAGAGCCCGACAGAGCCCGACAGAGCCCGACAGGGCCCGACAGAGCCCAGTAGAGCCCGACAGAGCCCGACAGGGCCCGACAGAGCCCGACAGAGCCCGACAGGGCCCGACAGGGCCCGACAGAGCCCGACAGAGCCCGACAGGGCCCAACAGGGAACAGTAGAGCCCAGTAGAGACCGACAGAGCCCGACAGAGCCCAGTAGAGCCCGACAGAGCCCGACAGAGCCCGACAGGGCCCGACAGGGCCCGACAGGGCCCGACAGGGAACAGTAGAGCCCAGTAGAGCCTGACAGAGCCCGACAGAGCCCGACAGAGCCCGACAGGGCCCGACAGAGCCCGACAGAGCCCGACAGAGCCCGACAGGGCCCGACAGAGCCCGACAGGGCCCGACAGAGCCCGACAGAGCCCGACAGATCCCGACAGGGCCCGACAGGGCCCGACAGAGCCCGACAGAGCCCAGTAGAGCCCGACAGAGCCCGACAGAGCCCGACAGAGCCCGACAGGGCCCGACAGAGCCCGACAGAGCCCGACAGGGCCCAGTAGAGCCCGACAGAGCCCGACAGAGCCCGACAGAGCCCGAAAGAGCCCGACAGGGCCCGACAGGGCCCGACAGAGCCCGACAGAGCCCGACAGGGCCCGACAGGGCCCGACAGGGCCCGACAGAGCCCGACAGGGCCCGACAGGGCCCAGTAAATCCCGACAGAGCCCAACAGAGCCCGACAGAGCCCGAAAGGGCCCGACAGAGCCCGACAGAGCCCGACAGGGCCCGTCAGGGCCCAGTAGAGCTCGACAGAGCCCGACAGAGCCCAGTAGAGCCCGACAGAGCCCGACAGAGCCCGACAGGGCCCGACAGGGCCCGACAGAGCCCGACAGGGCCCAGTAGAGAACGACAGAGCCCGACAGAGCCCGACAGAGCCCGACAGGGCCCGACAGGGCCCGACAGGGAACAGTAGAGCCCAGAAGAGCCCGACAGAGCCCGACAGAGCCCGACAGAGCCCGACAGGGCCCAGTAGAGCCCGACAGAGCCCGACAGAGCCCGACAGAGCCCGACAGGGCCCGACAGAGCCCGACAGAGCCCAGTAGAGCCCGACAGAGCCCGACAGAGCCCGACAGAACCCGACAGAGCCCGACAGAGCCCAGTAGAGCCCGACAGAGCCCGACAGAGCCCGACAGAGCCCGACAGGGCCCGACAGGGCCCGACAGGGCCCAGTAGAGCCCGACAGAGCCCGACAGAGCCCGACAGGGCCCGACAGAGCCCGACAGAGCCCGACAGAGCCCGACAGGGCCCAGTAGAGCCCGACAGAGCCCGACAGAGCCCGACAGAGCCCGACAGGGCCCGACAGGTCCCGACAGAGCCAGACAGAGCCCAGTAGAGCCCGACAGCGCCTGACAGAGCCCGACAGAGCCCGACAGGGCCCGACAGAGCCCGACAGGGCCTGACAGAGCCCAGTTTAGCCCAGTAGAGCCCGACAGAGCCCGACAGAGCCCGACAGGGCCCGACAGAGCCCGACAGAGCCCAACAGGGCCCGACAGAGCCCAGTTTAGCCCAGTAGAGCCCGACAGAGCCCGACAGAGCCCGACAGGGCCCGACAGAGCCCGAAAGGGCCCGACAGGGCCCGACAGGGTCCGACAGGGCCCGACAGAGCCCGACAGGGCCCGACAGGGCCCAGTAGAGCCCGACAGAGCCCGACAGAGCCCAGTAGAGCCCAGTAGAGCCCAACAGAGCCCGACAGAGCCCGACAGAGCCCGACAGAGCCCGACAGGGCCCGACAGGGAACAGTAGAGCCCAGTAGAGCCCGACAGAGCCCGACAGAGCCCGACAGAGCCCGACAGGGCCCGACAGAGCCCAGTAGAGCCCGACATAGCCCGACAGGGCCCGACAGAGCCCGACAGAGCCCGACAGAGCCCGACAGGGCCCGACAGGGCCCAACAGAGCCCGACAGAGCCCGAAAGGGCCCGACAGGGAACAGTAGAGCCCAGTAGAGACCGACAGAGCCCGACAGAGCCCAGTAGAGCCCGACAGAGCCCGACAGAGCCCGACAGGGCCCGACAGGGCCCGACAGGGCTCGACAGGGAACAGTAGAGCCCAGTAGAGCCTGACAGAGCCCGACAGAGCCCGACAGAGCCCGACAGGGCCCGACAGAGCCCGACAGAGCCCGACAGGGCCCGACAGTGCCCGACAGGGCCCGACAGAGCCCGACAGAGCCCGACAGAGACCGACAGGGCCCGACAGGGCCCGACAGGGCCCGACAGGGCTCGACAGGGAACAGTAGAGCCCAGTAGAGCCTGACAGAGCCCGACAGAGCCCGACAGAGCCCAGTAGAGCCCGACAGAGCCCGACAGAGCCCGACAGAGCCCGACAGGGCCCGACAGGGCCCGACAGAGCCCAGTTTAGCCCAGTAGAGACCGACAGAGCCCGACAGAGCCCGACAGAGCCCGACAGAGCCCAGTAGAGCCCGACAGAGCCCGACAGAGCCCGACAGAGCCCGACAGGGCCCGACAGGGCCCGACAGAGAACAGTAGAGCCCAGTAGAGCCCGACAGAGCCCGACAGAGCCCGACAGAGCCCGACAGAGCCCGACAGGGCCCGACAGGGCCCAGTAGAGCCCGACAGAGCCCGACAGAGCCCGACAGGGCCCAGTAGAGCCCGACAGAGCCCGACAGGGCCCGACAGAGCCCGACAGAGCCCGACAGGGCCCGACAGGGCCCGACAGAGCCCGACAGAGCCCGACAGGGCCCAGTAGAGCCCGACATAGCCCGACAGAGCCCGACAGGGCCCGACAGGGCCCGACAGGGCCCGACAGGGCCCAGTAGAGCCTGACAGAGCCCGACAGAGCCCGACAGAGCCCGACAGAACCCGACAGAGCCCGACAGAGCCCAGTAGAGCCCGACAGAGCCCGACAGAGCCCGACAGGGCCCGACAGAGACCGACAGGGCCCGACAGAGCCCGACAGGGCCCGACAGAGCCCGACAGAGCCCGACAGGGCCCGACAGAGCCCGACAGAGCCCGACAGAGCCCGACAGGGCCCAGTAGAGCCCGACAGAGCACGACAGGGCCCGACAGAGCCCGACAGGGCCCGACAGGGCCCGACAGAGCCCGACAGAGCCCGACAGGGCCCAGTAGAGCCCGACAGAGCCCGACAGGGCCCGACAGAGCCCGACAGAGCCCGACAGGGCCCGACAGGGCCCGACAGAGCCCGACAGAGCCCGACAGGGCCCAGTAGAGCCCGACAGAGCCCGACAGAGCCCGACAGAGCCCGACAGGGCCCGACAGAGCCCGAAAGGGCCCGACAGGGGCTGACAGAGCCCGACAGAGCCCAGTAGAGCCCGACGGAGCCCGACAGAGCCCGACAAAGCCCCACAGAGCCCGACAGGGCCCAGTAGAGCCCAGTAGAGCCCGACAGAGCCCAGTAGAGCCCGACAGAGCCCGACAGAGCCCGAAAGAGCCCGACAGGGCCCGACAGGGCCCGACAGAGCCCGACAGGGCCCTACAGGGCCCGACAGAGCCCGACAGAGCCCGACAGGGCCCGACAGGGCCCGACAGGGCCCGACAGAGCCCGACAGAGCCCGACAGGGCCCGACAGGGCCCAGTAAAGCCCGACAGAGCCCGACAGAGCCCGACAGAGCCCGACAGGGCCCGACAGAGCCCGACAGAGCCCAGTAGAGCCCAGTAGAGCCCGACAGAGCCCGACAGAGCCCGACAGAGCCCGACAGAGCCCGACAGGGCCCGACAGGGCCCAGTAGAGCCCGACAGAGCCCGACAGAGCCCGACAGAGCCCGACAGGGCCCGACAGGGCCCGACAGAGCCAGACAGAACCCAGTAGAGCCCGACAGCGCCTGACAGAGCCCGACAGAGCCCGACAGGGCCCGACAGAGCCCGACAGGGCCCGACAGAGCCCAGTTTAGCCCAGTAGAGCCCGACAGAGGCCGACAGAGCCCGACAGGGCCCGACAGAGCCCGACAGAGCCCGACAGGGCCCGACAGAGCCCAGTTTAGCCCAGTAGAGCCCGACAGAGCCCGACAGAGCCCGACAGAGCCCGACAGGGTCCGACAGAGCCCGAAAGGGCCCGACAGGGCCCGACAGGGCCCGACAGAGCCCGACAGAGCCCGACAGGGCCCGACAGGGCCCAGTATAGCCCGACAGAGCCCGACAGAGCCCGACAGAGCCCGACAGGGCCCGACAGAGCCCAGTAGAGCTTGACATAGCCCGACAGGGCCCGACAGAGCCCGACAGAGCCCGACAGAGCCCGACAGGGCCCGACAGGGCCCGACAGAGCCCGACAGAGCCCGAAAGGGCCCGACAGGGAACAGTAGAGCCCAGTAGAGCCCGACAGAGCCCGACAGGGCCCAGTAGAGCCCGACAGAGCCCGACAGAGCCCGAAAGAGCCCGACAGGGCCCGACAGGGCCCGACAGAGCCCGACAGAGCCCGACAGGGCCCGACAGGGCCCGACAGAGCCCGACAGGGCCCGACAGGGCCCGACAGGGCCCGACAGAGCCCGACAGGGCCCGACAGGGCCCAGTAAAGCCCGACAGAGCCCGACAGAGCCCGACAGAGCCCGACAGAGCCCGACAGGGCCCAGTAGAGCCCGACAGAGCCCGACAGAGCCCAGTAGAGCCCGACAGAGCCCGACAGAGCCCGACAGAGCCCGACAGGGCCCGACAGGGCCCGACAGAGCCCAGTTTAGCCCAGTAGAGACGGACAGAGCCCGACAGAGCCCGACAGAGCCCGACAGAGCCCAGTAGAGCCCGACAGAGCCCGACAGATCCCGACAGAGCCCGACAGAGCCCAGTAGAGCCCGACAGAGCCCGACAGAGCCCGACAGAGCCCGACAGGGCCCGACAGGGCCCGACAGGGCCCGACAGAGAACAGTAGAGACCAGTAGAGCCCGACAGAGCCCGACAGAGCCCGACAGAGCCCGACAGGGCCCGACAGGGCCCAGTAGAGCCCGACAGAGCCCGACAGAGCCCGACAGGGACCAGTAGAGCCCGACAGAGCCCGACAGAGCCCGACAGGGCCCGACAGGGCCCGACAGAGCCCGACAGAGCCCGACATGGCCCAGTAGAGCCCGACATAGCCCGACAGAGCCCGACAGAGCCCGACAGGGCCCGACAGGGCCCGACAGGGCCCGACAGGGCCCGACAGAGCCCGACAGAGCCCAGTAGAGCCTGACAGAGCCCGACAGAGCCCGACAGAGCCCGACAGAACCCGACAGAGCCCGACAGAGCCCAGTAGAGCCCGACAGAGCCCGACAGGGCCCGACAGAGCCCGACAGAGCCCGACAGGGCCCGACAGAGACCGACAGGGCCCGACAGAGCCCGACAGGGCCCGACAGAGCCCGACAGAGCCCGACAGGGCCCGACAGAGCCCGACAGAGCCCGACAGAGCCCGACAGGGCCCAGTAGAGCCCGACAGGGCCCGACAGGGCCCGACAGGGCCCGACAGGTCCCGAGAGAGCCCGACAGGGCCCGACAGGGCCCGACAGAGCCCGACAGAGCCCGACAGGGCCCAGTAGAGCCCGACAGAGCCCGACAGGGCCCGACAGAGCCCGACAGAGCCCGACAGGGCCCGACAGGGCCCGACAGAGCCCGACAGAGCCCGACAGAGCCCGACAGGGCCCAGTAGAGCCCGACAGAGCCCGACAGAGCCCGACAGAGCCCGACAGGGCCCGACAGAGCCCGAAAGGGCCCGACAGGGGCTGACAGAGCCCGACAGAGCCCAGTAGAGCCCGACAGAGCCCGACAGAGCCCGACAAAGCCCCACAGAGCCCGACAGGGCCCAGTAGAGCCCAGTAGAGCCCGACAGAGCCCAGTAGAGCCCGACAGAGCCCGACAGAGCCCGAAAGAGCCCGACAGGCCCCGACAGGGCCCGACAGAGCCCGACAGGGCCCTACAGGGCCCGACAGAGCCCGACAGAGCCCGACAGGGCCCGACAGGGCCTGACAGAGCCCGACAGAGCCCGACAGGGCCCGACAAGGCCCAGTAAAGCCCGACAGAGCCCGACAGAGCCCGACAGAGACCAGTAGAGCCCAACAGAGCCCGACAGAGCCCAGTAGAGCCCAGTAGAGCCCGACAGAGCCCGACAGAGCCCGACAGAACCCGACAGAGCCCGACAGAGCCCAGTAGAGCCCGACAGGGCCCGACAGAGCCCGACAGAGCCCGACAGGGCCCGACAGGGCCCGACAGGGCCCAGTAGAGCCCGACAGAGCCCGACAGAGCCCGACAGAGCCCGACAGGGCCCGACAGGGCCCGACAGAGCCAGACAGAGCCCAGTAGAGCCCGACAGCGCCTGACAGAGCCCGACAGAGCCCGACAGGGCCCGACAGAGCCCGACAGGGCCCGACAGAGCCCACTTTAGCCCAGTAGAGCCCGACAGAGCCCGACAGAGCCCGACAGGGCCCGACAGAGCCCGACAGAGCCCAACAGGGCCCGACAGAGCCCAGTTTAGCCCAGTAGAGCCCGACAGATCCCGACAGAGCCCGACAGGGCCCGACAGAGCCCGAAAGGGCCCGACAGGGCCCGACAGGGCCCGACAGATCCCGACAGAGCCCGACAGGGCCCGACAGGGCCCGACAGAGCCCGACAGAGCCCGACAGAGCCCAGTAGAGCCCAGTAGAGCCCGACAGAGCCCGACAGAGCCCGACAGAACCCGACAGAGCCCGACAGAGCCCAGTAGAGCCCGACAGAGCCCGACAGAGCCCGACAGAGCCCGACAGGGCCCGACAGGGAACAGTAGAGCCCAGTAGAGCCCGACAGAGCCCGACAGAGCCCGACAGAGCCCGACAGGGCCCGACAGAGCCCAGTAGAGCCCGACATAGCCCGACATGGCCCGACAGAGCCCGACAGAGCCCGACAGAGCCCGACAGGGCCCGACAGGGCCCGACAGAGCCCGACAGAGCCCGAAAGGGCCCGACAGGGCCCGACAGGGCTCGACAGGGAACAGTAGAGCCCAGTAGAGCCTGACAGAGCCCGACAGAGCCCGACAGAGCCCGACAGGGCCCGACAGAGCCCGACAGAGCACGACAGAGCCCGACAGGGCCCGACAGAGCCCGACAGAGCCCGACAGAGCCCGACAGGGCCCGACAGGGCCCGACAGAGCCCAGTAGAGCCCGACAGAGCCCGACAGAGCCCGACAGGGCCCGACAGAGCCCGACAGAGCCCGACAGGGCCCAGTAGAGCCCGACAGAGCCCGACAGAGCCCGAAAGAGCCCGACAGGGCCCGACAGAGCCCGACAGAGCCCGACAGGGCCCGACAGGGCCCAGTAAAGCCCGACAGAGCCCGACAGAGCCCGACAGAGCCCAGTAGAGCCCGACAGAGCCCGACAGAGCCCAGTAGAGCCCAGTAGAGCCCGACAGAGCCCGACAGAGCCCGACAGAGCCCAGTAGAGCCCAACAGAGCCCGACAGAGCCCAGTAGAGCCCAGTAGAGCCCGACAGAGCCCGACAGAGCCCGACAGAACCCGACAGAGCCCGACAGAGCCCAGTAGAGCCCGACAGGGCCCGACAGAGCCCGACAGAGCCCGACAGGGCCCGACAGGGCCCGACAGGGCCCAGTAGAGCCCGACAGAGCCCGACAGAGCCCGACAGAGCCCGACAGGGCCCGACAGGGCCCGACAGAGCCAGACAGAGCCCAGTAGAGCCCGACAGCGCCTGACAGAGCCCGACAGAGCCCGACAGGGCCCGACAGAGCCCGACAGGGCCCGACAGAGCCCACTTTAGCCCAGTAGAGCCCGACAGAGCCCGACAGAGCCCGACAGGGCCCGACAGAGCCCGACAGAGCCCAACAGGGCCCGACAGAGCCCAGTTTAGCCCAGTAGAGCCCGACAGATCCCGACAGAGCCCGACAGGGCCCGACAGAGCCCGAAAGGGCCCGACAGGGCCCGACAGGGCCCGACAGATCCCGACAGAGCCCGACAGGGCCCGACAGGGCCCGACAGAGCCCGACAGAGCCCGACAGAGCCCAGTAGAGCCCAGTAGAGCCCGACAGAGCCCGACAGAGCCCGACAGAACCCGACAGAGCCCGACAGAGCCCAGTAGAGCCCGACAGAGCCCGACAGAGCCCGACAGAGCCCGACAGGGCCCGACAGGGAACAGTAGAGCCCAGTAGAGCCCGACAGAGCCCGACAGAGCCCGACAGAGCCCGACAGGGCCCGACAGAGCCCAGTAGAGCCCGACATAGCCCGACATGGCCCGACAGAGCCCGACAGAGCCCGACAGAGCCCGACAGGGCCCGACAGGGCCCGACAGAGCCCGACAGAGCCCGAAAGGGCCCGACAGGGAACAGTAGAGCCCAGTAGAGCCCGACAGAGCCCGACAGAGCCCAGTAGAGCCCGACAGAGCCCGACAGAGCCCGACAGGGCCCGACAGGGCCCGACAGGGCTCGACAGGGAACAGTAGAGCCCAGTAGAGCCTGACAGAGCCCGACAGAGCCCGACAGAGCCCGACAGGGCCCGACAGAGCCCGACAGAGCACGACAGAGCCCGACAGGGCCCGACAGAGCCCGACAGAGCCCGACAGAGCCCGACAGGGCCCGACAGGGCCCGACAGAGCCCAGTAGAGCCCGACAGAGCCCGACAGAGCCCGACAGGGCCCGACAGAGCCCGACAGAGCCCGACAGGGCCCAGTAGAGCCCGACAGAGCCCGACAGAGCCCGAAAGAGCCCGACAGGGCCCGACAGAGCCCGACAGAGCCCGACAGGGCCCGACAGGGCCCAGTAAAGCCCGACAGAGCCCGACAGAGCCCGACAGAGCCCAGTAGAGCCCGACAGAGCCCGACAGAGCCCAGTAGAGCCCAGTAGAGCCCGACAGAGCCCGACAGAGCCCGACAGAGCCCGACAGAACCCGACAGAGCCCAACAGAGCCCAGTAGAGCCCGACAGGGCCCGACAGAGCCCGACAGAGCCCGACAGGGCCCGACAGGGCCCGACAGGGCCCAGTAGAGCCCGACAGAGCCCGACAGAGCCCGACAGAGCCCGACAGGGCCCGACAGGGCCCGACAGAGCCAGACAGAGCCCAGTAGAGCCCGACAGCGCCTGACAGAGCCCGACACAGCCCGACAGGGCCCGACAGAGCCCGACAGGGCCCGACAGAGCCCAGTTTAGCCCAGTAGAGCCCGACAGAGCCCGACAGAGCCCGACAGGGCCCGACAGAGCCCGACAGAGCCCAACAGGGCCCGACAGAGCCCAGTAGAGCCCAGTAGAGCCCGACAGAGCCCGACAGAGGCCGACAGGGCCCGACAGAGCCCGACAGGGCCCGACAGGGCCCAGTAGAGCCCGACAGAGCCCGACAGAGCCTGACAGAGCCCGACAGGGCCCGACAGGGCCCGACAGAGCCAGACAGAGCCCAGTAGAGCCCGACAGCGCCTGACAGAGCCCGACAGAGCCCGACAGGGCCCGACAGAGCCCGACAGGGCCCGACAGAGCCCACTTTAGCCCAGTAGAGCCCGACAGAGCCCGACAGAGCCCGACAGGGCCCGACAGAGCCCGACAGAGCCCAACAGGGCCCGACAGAGCCCAGTTTAGCCCAGTAGAGCCCGACAGAGCCCGACAGAGCCCGACAGAGCCCGACAGAGCCCGAAAGGGCCCGACAGGGCCCGACAGGGTCCGACAGAGCCCGACAGAGCCCGACAGGGCCCGACAGGGCCCAGTAGAGCCCGACAGAGCCCGACAGAGCCCAGTAGAGCCCAGTAGAGCCCAACAGAGCCCGACAGAGCCCGACAGAGCCCGACAGAACCCGACAGAGCCCGACAGAGCCCAGTAGAGCCCGACAGAGCCCGACAGAGCCCGACAGAGCCCGACAGGGCCCGACAGGGAACAGTAGAGCCCAGTAGAGCCCGACAGAGCCCGACAGAGCCCGACAGAGCCCGACAGGGCCCGACAGAGCCCAGTAGAGCCCGACATAGCCCGACAGGGCCCGACAGAGCCCGACAGAGCCCGACAGAGCCCGACAGGGCCCGACAGGGCCCGACAGAGCCCGACAGAGCCCGAAAGGGCCCGACAGGGAACAGTAGAGCCCAGTAGAGACCGACAGAGCCCGACAGAGCCCAGTAGAGCCCGACAGAGCCCGACAGAGCCCGACAGGGCCCGACAGGGCCCGACAGGGCTCGACAGGGAACAGTAGAGCCCAGTAGAGCCTGACAGAGCCCGACAGAGCCCGACAGAGCCCGACAGGGCCCGACAGAGCCCGACAGAGCCCGACAGGGCCCGACAGTGCCCGACAGGGCCCGACAGAGCCCGACAGAGCCCGACAGAGCCCGACAGGGCCCGACAGGGCCCGACAGAGCCCAGTAGAGCCCGACAGAGCCCGACAGAGCCCGACAGGGCCCGACAGAGCCCGACAGAGCCCGACAGGGCCCAGTAGAGCCCGACAGAGCCCGACAGAGCCCGAAAGAACCCGACAGGGCCCGACAGGGCCCGACAGAGCCCGCCAGAGCCCGACAGGGCCCGACAGAGCCCGACAGAGCCCGACAGGGCCCGACAGGGCCCGACAGGGCCCGACAGAGCCCGACAGAGCCCGACAGGGCCCAGTAAAGCCCGACAGAGCCCGACAGAGCCCGACAGAGCCCGACAGAGCCCGACAGGGCCCAGTAGAGCCCGACAGAGCCCGATAGAGCCCAGTAGAGCCCGACAGAGCGCGACAGAGCCCGACAGAGCCCGACAGGGCCCGACAGGGCCCGACAGAGCCCAGTTTAGCCCAGTAGAGCCCGACAGAGCCCGACAGAGCCCGACAGAGCCCGACAGAGCCCAGTAGAGCCCGACAGAGCCCGACAGAGCCCGACAGAGCCCGACAGGGCCCGACAGGGCCCGACAGGGCCCGACAGAGAACAGTAGAGCCCAGTAGAGCCCGACAGAGCCCGACAGAGCCCGACAGAGCCCGACAGGGCCCGACAGGGCCCAGTAGAGCCCGACAGAGCCCGACAGAGCCCGACAGGGCCCAGTAGAGCCCGACAGAGCCCAACAGAGCCCGACAGAGCCCGACAGGGCCCGACAGGGCCCGACAGGGCCCGACAGGGCCCGACAGAGCCCGACAGAGCCCAGTAGAGCCTGACAGAGCCCGACAGAGCCCGACAGAGCCCGACAGAACCCGACAGAGCCCGACAGAGCCCAGTAGAGCCCGACAGAGCCCGACAGGGCCCGACAGAGCCCGACAGAGCCCGACAGGGCCCGACAGAGACCGACAGGGCCCGACAGAGCCCGACAGGGTCCGACAGAGCCCGACAGAGCCCGACAGGGCCCGACAGGGCCCGACAGAGCCCGACAGAGCCCGACAGGGCCCAGTAGAGCCCGACAGGGCCCGACAGGGCCCGACAGGGCCCGACAGGTCCCGAGAGAGCCCGACAGGGCCCGACAGGGCCCGACAGAGCCCGACAGAGCCCGACAGGGCCCAGTAGAGCCCGACAGAGCCCGACAGGGCCCGACAGAGCCCGACAGAGCCCGACAGGGCCCGACAGGGCCCGACAGAGCCCGACAGAGCCCGACAGGGCCCAGTAGAGCCCGACAGAGCCCGACAGAGCCCGACAGAGCCCGACAGAGCCCGACAGGGCCCGACAGAGCCCGAAAGGGCCCGACAGGGGCTGACAGAGCCCGACAGAGCTCAGTAGAGCCCGACAGAGCCCGACAGAGCCCGACAAAGCCCCACAGAGCCCGACAGGGCCCAGTAGAGCCCAGTAGAGCCCGACAGAGCCCAGTAGAGCCCGACAGAGCCCGACAGAGCCCGAAAGAGCCCGACAGGGCCCGACAGGGCCCGACAGAGCCCGACAGGGCCCGACAGAGCCCAGTAGAGCCCGACAGGGCCCGACAGAGCCCGACAGAGCCCGACAGGGCCCGACAGGGCCCGACAGGGCCCAGTAGAGCCCGACAGAGCCCGACAGAGCCCGACAGGGCCCGACAGGGCCCGACAGAGCCAGACAGAGCCCAGTAGAGCCCGACAGCGCCTGACAGAGCCCGACAGAGCCCCACAGGGCCCGACAGAGCCCGACAGGGCCCGACAGAGCCCAGTTTAGCCCGACAGAGCCCGACAGAGCCCGACAGAGCCCGACAGGGCCCGACAGAGCCCGACAGAGCCCAACAGGGCCCGACAGAGCCCAGTTTAGCCCAGTAGAGCCCGACAGAGCCCGACAGAGCCCGACAGGGCCCGACAGGGCCCAGTAGAGCCCGACAGAGCCCGACAGAGCCCAGTAGAGCCCAGTAGAGCCCGACAGAGCCCGACAGAGCCCGACAGAACCCGACAGAGCCCGACAGAGCCCAGTAGAGCCCGACAGAGCCCGACAGGGCCCGACAGGGCCCGACAGAGCCCGACAGAGCCCGACAGGGCCCAGTAGAGCCCGACAGAGCCCGACAGAGCCCGACAGGGCCCGACAGGGCCCGACAGAGCCCGACAGAGCCCGACAGGGCCCCGTAGAGCCCGACAGAGCCCGACAGAGCCCAGTAGAGCCCGACAGAGCCCGACAGAGCCCGACAGAGCCCGACAGGGCCCGACAGGGCCCGACAGAGCCCGACAGAGCCCGACAGGGCCCGACAGAGCCCGACAGGGCCCGACAGGGCCCGACAGAGCCCGACAGAGCCCAGTAGAGCCCGACAGAGCCCGACAGAGCCCGACAGAGCCCGACAGGGCCCGACAGGGCCCGACAGAGCCCAACAGAGCCCAACAGGGCCCGACAGAGCCCGAGAGGGCCCGACAGAGCCCGACAGAGCCCAGTAGAACCCGACAGAGCCCGATAGAGCCCGACAGAACCCGACAGAGCCCGACAGAGCCCAATAGCGCCCAACAGAGCCCGACAGAGCCCAGTAGAGCCCAGTAGAGCCCGACAGAGCCCGACAGAGCCCGACAGAGCCCGACAGAGCCCGACAGGGCCCGACAGAGCCTGACAGAGCCCAGTAGAGCCCGACAGAGCCCGACAGAGCCCGACAGAGCCCGACAGAGCCCGACAGGGCCCGACAGAGCCTGACAGAGCCCAGTAGAGCCCGACAGAGCCCGACAGAGCCCGACAGGGCCCGACAGGGCCCGACAGAGCCCGACAGAGCCCAGTAGAGCCCGACAGAGACCGACAGAGCCCGACAGAGCCCTACAGGGCCCGACAGGGCCCAGTAGAGCCCGACAGAGCCCGACAGAGCCCAGTAGAGCCCGACAGAGCCCGACAGAGCCCGACAGAGCCCGACAGGGCCCGACAGGGCCCGACAGAGCCCAGTTTAGCCCAGTAGAGACCGACAGAGCCCGACAGAGCCCGACAGAGCCCGACAGAGCCCAGTAGAGCCCGACAGAGCCCGACAGAGCCCGACAGAGCCCGACAGGGCCCGACAGGGCCCGACAGAGAACAGTAGAGCCCAGTAGAGCCCGACAGAGCCCGACAGAGCCCGACAGAGCCCGACAGAGCCCGACAGGGCCCGACAGGGCCCAGTAGAGCCCGACAGAGCCCGACAGAGCCCGACAGGGCCCAGTAGAGCCCGACAGAGCCCGACAGGGCCCGACAGAGCCCGACAGAGCCCGACAGGGCCCGACAGGGCCCGACAGAGCCCGACAGAGCCCGACAGGGCCCAGTAGAGCCCGACATAGCCCGACAGAGCCCGACAGGGCCCGACAGGGCCCGACAGGGCCCGACAGGGCCCAGTAGAGCCTGACAGAGCCCGACAGAGCCCGACAGAGCCCGACAGAACCCGACAGAGCCCGACAGAGCCCAGTAGAGCCCGACAGAGCCCGACAGAGCCCGACAGGGCCCGACAGAGCCCGACAGGGCCCGACAGAGCCCGACAGAGCCCGACAGGGCCCGACAGAGCCCGACAGAGCCCGACAGAGCCCGACAGGGCCCAGTAGAGCCCGACAGAGCACGACAGGGCCCGACAGAGCCCGACAGGGCCCGACAGGGCCCGACAGAGCCCGACAGAGCCCGACAGGGCCCAGTAGAGCCCGACAGAGCCCGACAGGGCCCGACAGAGCCCGACAGAGCCCGACAGGGCCCGACAGGGCCCGACAGAGCCCGACAGAGCCCGACAGGGCCCAGTAGAGCCCGACAGAGCCCGACAGAGCCCGACAGAGCCCGACAGGGCCCGACAGAGCCCGAAAGGGCCCGACAGGGGCTGACAGAGCCCGACAGAGCCCAGTAGAGCCCGACGGAGCCCGACAGAGCCCGACAAAGCCCCACAGAGCCCGACAGGGCCCAGTAGAGCCCAGTAGAGCCCGACAGAGCCCAGTAGAGCCCGACAGAGCCCGACAGAGCCCGAAAGAGCCCGACAGGGCCCGACAGGGCCCGACAGAGCCCGACAGGGCCCTACAGGGCCCGACAGAGCCCGACAGGGCCCGACAGGGCCCGACAGGGCCCGACAGAGCCCGACAGAGCCCGACAGGGCCCGACAGGGCCCAGTAAAGCCCGACAGAGCCCGACAGAGCCCGACAGAGCCCGACAGGGCCCGACAGAGCCCGACAGAGCCCAGTAGAGCCCAGTAGAGCCCGACAGAGCCCGACAGAGCCCGACAGAGCCCGACAGAGCCCGACAGGGCCCGACAGGGCCCAGTAGAGCCCGACAGAGCCCGACAGAGCCCGACAGAGCCCGACAGGGCCCGACAGGGCCCGACAGAGCCAGACAGAACCCAGTAGAGCCCGACAGCGCCTGACAGAGCCCGACAGAGCCCGACAGGGCCCGACAGAGCCCGACAGGGCCCGACAGAGCCCAGTTTAGCCCAGTAGAGCCCGACAGAGGCCGACAGAGCCCGACAGGGCCCGACAGAGCCCGACAGAGCCCGACAGGGCCCGACAGAGCCCAGTTTAGCCCAGTAGAGCCCGACAGAGCCCGACAGAGCCCGACAGAGCCCGACAGGGTCCGACAGAGCCCGAAAGGGCCCGACAGGGCCCGACAGGGCCCGACAGAGCCCGACAGAGCCCGACAGAGCCCGACAGGGCCCAGTATAGCCCGACAGAGCCCGACAGAGCCCGACAGAGCCCGACAGGGCCCGACAGAGCCCAGTAGAGCTTGACATAGCCCGACAGGGCCCGACAGAGCCCGACAGAGCCCGACAGAGCCCGACAGGGCCCGACAGGGCCCGACAGAGCCCGACAGAGCCCGAAAGGGCCCGACAGGGAACAGTAGAGCCCAGTAGAGCCCGACAGAGCCCGACAGGGCCCAGTAGAGCCCGACAGAGCCCGACAGAGCCCGAAAGAGCCCGACAGGGCCCGACAGGGCCCGACAGAGCCCGACAGAGCCCGACAGGGCCCGACAGGGCCCGACAGAGCCCGACAGGGCCCGACAGGGCCCGACAGGGCCCGACAGAGCCCGACAGGGCCCGACAGGGCCCAGTAAAGCCCGACAGAGCCCGACAGAGCCCGACAGAGCCCGACAGAGCCCGACAGGGCCCAGTAGAGCCCGACAGAGCCCGACAGAGCCCAGTAGAGCCCGACAGAGCCCGACAGAGCCCGACAGAGGCCGACAGGGCCCGACAGGGCCCGACAGAGCCCAGTTTAGCCCAGTAGAGACGGACAGAGCCCGACAGAGCCCGACAGAGCCCGACAGAGCCCAGTAGAGCCCGACAGAGCCCGACAGATCCCGACAGAGCCCGACAGAGCCCAGTAGAGCCCGACAGAGCCCGACAGAGCCCGACAGAGCCCGACAGGGCCCGACAGGGCCCGACAGGGCCCGACAGAGAACAGTAGAGACCAGTAGAGCCCGACAGAGCCCGACAGAGCCCGACAGAGCCCGACAGGGCCCGACAGGGCCCAGTAGAGCCCGACAGAGCCCGACAGAGCCCGACAGGGACCAGTAGAGCCCGACAGAGCCCGACAGAGCCCGACAGGGCCCGACAGGGCCCGACAGAGCCCGACAGAGCCCGACATGGCCCAGTAGAGCCCGACATAGCCCGACAGAGCCCGACAGAGCCCGACAGGGCCCGACAGGGCCCGACAGGGCCCGACAGGGCCCGACAGAGCCCGACAGAGCCCAGTAGAGCCTGACAGAGCCCGACAGAGCCCGACAGAGCCCGACAGAACCCGACAGAGCCCGACAGAGCCCAGTAGAGCCCGACAGAGCCCGACAGGGCCCGACAGAGCCCGACAGAGCCCGACAGGGCCCGACAGAGACCGACAGGGCCCGACAGAGCCCGACAGGGCCCGACAGAGCCCGACAGAGCCCGACAGGGCCCGACAGAGCCCGACAGAGCCCGACAGAGCCCGACAGGGCCCAGTAGAGCCCGACAGGGCCCGACAGGGCCCGACAGGGCCCGACAGGTCCCGAGAGAGCCCGACAGGGCCCGACAGGGCCCGACAGAGCCCGACAGAGCCCGACAGGGCCCAGTAGAGCCCGACAGAGCCCGACAGGGCCCGACAGAGCCCGACAGAGCCCGACAGGGCCCGACAGGGCCCGACAGAGCCCGACAGAGCCCGACAGAGCCCGACAGGGCCCAGTAGAGCCCGACAGAGCCCGACAGAGCCCGACAGAGCCCGACAGGGCCCGACAGAGCCCGAAAGGGCCCGACAGGGGCTGACAGAGCCCGACAGAGCCCAGTAGAGCCCGACAGAGCCCGACAGAGCCCGACAAAGCCCCACAGAGCCCGACAGGGCCCAGTAGAGCCCAGTAGAGCCCGACAGAGCCCAGTAGAGCCCGACAGAGCCCGACAGAGCCCGAAAGAGCCCGACAGGCCCCGACAGGGCCCGACAGAGCCCGACAGGGCCCTACAGGGCCCGACAGAGCCCGACAGAGCCCGACAGGGCCCGACAGGGCCCGACAGAGCCCGACAGAGCCCGACAGGGCCCGACAAGGCCCAGTAAAGCCCGACAGAGCCCGACAGAGCCCGACAGAGCCCAGTAGAGCCCAACAGAGCCCGACAGAGCCCAGTAGAGCCCAGTAGAGCCCGACAGAGCCCGACAGAGCCCGACAGAACCCGACAGAGCCCGACAGAGCCCAGTAGAGCCCGACAGGGCCCGACAGAGCCCGACAGAGCCCGACAGGGCCCGACAGGGCCCGACAGGGCCCAGTAGAGCCCGACAGAGCCCGACAGAGCCCGACAGAGCCCGACAGGGCCCGACAGGGCCCGACAGAGCCAGACAGAGCCCAGTAGAGCCCGACAGCGCCTGACAGAGCCCGACAGAGCCCGACAGGGCCCGACAGAGCCCGACAGGGCCCGACAGAGCCCACTTTAGCCCAGTAGAGCCCGACAGAGCCCGACAGAGCCCGACAGGGCCCGACAGAGCCCGACAGAGCCCAACAGGGCCCGACAGAGCCCAGTTTAGCCCAGTAGAGCCCGACAGATCCCGACAGAGCCCGACAGGGCCCGACAGAGCCCGAAAGGGCCCGACAGGGCCCGACAGGGCCCGACAGATCCCGACAGAGCCCGACAGGGCCCGACAGGGCCCGACAGAGCCCGACAGAGCCCGACAGAGCCCAGTAGAGCCCAGTAGAGCCCGACAGAGCCCGACAGAGCCCGACAGAACCCGACAGAGCCCGACAGAGCCCAGTAGAGCCCGACAGAGCCCGACAGAGCCCGACAGAGCCCGACAGGGCCCGACAGGGAACAGTAGAGCCCAGTAGAGCCCGACAGAGCCCGACAGAGCCCGACAGAGCCCGACAGGGCCCGACAGAGCCCAGTAGAGCCCGACATAGCCCGACATGGCCCGACAGAGCCCGACAGAGCCCGACAGAGCCCGACAGGGCCCGACAGGGCCCGACAGAGCCCGACAGAGCCCGAAAGGGCCCGACAGGGAACAGTAGAGCCCAGTAGAGCCCGACAGAGCCCGACAGAGCCCAGTAGAGCCCGAGAGAGCCCGACAGAGCCCGACAGGGCCCGACAGGGCCCGACAGGGCTCGACAGGGAACAGTAGAGCCCAGTAGAGCCTGACAGAGCCCGACAGAGCCCGACAGAGCCCGACAGGGCCCGACAGAGCCCGACAGAGCACGACAGAGCCCGACAGGGCCCGACAGAGCCCGACAGAGCCCGACAGAGCCCGACAGGGCCCGACAGGGCCCGACAGAGCCCAGTAGAGCCCGACAGAGCCCGACAGAGCCCGACAGGGCCCGACAGAGCCCGACAGAGCCCGACAGGGCCCAGTAGAGCCCGACAGAGCCCGACAGAGCCCGAAAGAGCCCGACAGGGCCCGACAGAGCCCGACAGAGCCCGACAGGGCCCGACAGGGCCCAGTAAAGCCCGACAGAGCCCGACAGAGCCCGACAGAGCCCAGTAGAGCCCGACAGAGCCCGACAGAGCCCAGTAGAGCCCAGTAGAGCCCGACAGAGCCCGACAGAGCCCGACAGAGCCCGACAGAACCCGACAGAGCCCAACAGAGCCCAGTAGAGCCCGACAGGGCCCGACAGAGCCCGACAGAGCCCGACAGGGCCCGACAGGGCCCGACAGGGCCCGACAGGGCCCGACAGAGCCCGACAGGGCCCGACAGGGCCCAGTAAAGCCCGACAGAGCCCGACAGAGCCCGACAGAGCCCGACAGAGCCCGACAGGGCCCAGTAGAGCCCGACAGAGCCCGACAGAGCCCAGTAGAGCCCGACAGAGCCCGACAGAGCCCGACAGAGGCCGACAGGGCCCGACAGGGCCCGACAGAGCCCAGTTTAGCCCAGTAGAGACGGACAGAGCCCGACAGAGCCCGACAGAGCCCGACAGAGCCCAGTAGAGCCCGACAGAGCCCGACAGATCCCGACAGAGCCCGACAGAGCCCAGTAGAGCCCGACAGAGCCCGACAGAGCCCGACAGAGCCCGACAGGGCCCGACAGGGCCCGACAGGGCCCGACAGAGAACAGTAGAGACCAGTAGAGCCCGACAGAGCCCGACAGAGCCCGACAGAGCCCGACAGGGCCCGACAGGGCCCAGTAGAGCCCGACAGAGCCCGACAGAGCCCGACAGGGACCAGTAGAGCCCGACAGAGCCCGACAGAGCCCGACAGGGCCCGACAGGGCCCGACAGAGCCCGACAGAGCCCGACATGGCCCAGTAGAGCCCGACATAGCCCGACAGAGCCCGACAGAGCCCGACAGGGCCCGACAGGGCCCGACAGGGCCCGACAGGGCCCGACAGAGCCCGACAGAGCCCAGTAGAGCCTGACAGAGCCCGACAGAGCCCGACAGAGCCCGACAGAACCCGACAGAGCCCGACAGAGCCCAGTAGAGCCCGACAGAGCCCGACAGGGCCCGACAGAGCCCGACAGAGCCCGACAGGGCCCGACAGAGACCGACAGGGCCCGACAGAGCCCGACAGGGCCCGACAGAGCCCGACAGAGCCCGACAGGGCCCGACAGAGCCCGACAGAGCCCGACAGAGCCCGACAGGGCCCAGTAGAGCCCGACAGGGCCCGACAGGGCCCGACAGGGCCCGACAGGTCCCGAGAGAGCCCGACAGGGCCCGACAGGGCCCGACAGAGCCCGACAGAGCCCGACAGGGCCCAGTAGAGCCCGACAGAGCCCGACAGGGCCCGACAGAGCCCGACAGAGCCCGACAGGGCCCGACAGGGCCCGACAGAGCCCGACAGAGCCCGACAGAGCCCGACAGGGCCCAGTAGAGCCCGACAGAGCCCGACAGAGCCCGACAGAGCCCGACAGGGCCCGACAGAGCCCGAAAGGGCCCGACAGGGGCTGACAGAGCCCGACAGAGCCCAGTAGAGCCCGACAGAGCCCGACAGAGCCCGACAAAGCCCCACAGAGCCCGACAGGGCCCAGTAGAGCCCAGTAGAGCCCGACAGAGCCCAGTAGAGCCCGACAGAGCCCGACAGAGCCCGAAAGAGCCCGACAGGCCCCGACAGGGCCCGACAGAGCCCGACAGGGCCCTACAGGGCCCGACAGAGCCCGACAGAGCCCGACAGGGCCCGACAGGGCCCGACAGAGCCCGACAGAGCCCGACAGGGCCCGACAAGGCCCAGTAAAGCCCGACAGAGCCCGACAGAGCCCGACAGAGCCCAGTAGAGCCCAACAGAGCCCGACAGAGCCCAGTAGAGCCCAGTAGAGCCCGACAGAGCCCGACAGAGCCCGACAGAACCCGACAGAGCCCGACAGAGCCCAGTAGAGCCCGACAGGGCCCGACAGAGCCCGACAGAGCCCGACAGGGCCCGACAGGGCCCGACAGGGCCCAGTAGAGCCCGACAGAGCCCGACAGAGCCCGACAGAGCCCGACAGGGCCCGACAGGGCCCGACAGAGCCAGACAGAGCCCAGTAGAGCCCGACAGCGCCTGACAGAGCCCGACAGAGCCCGACAGGGCCCGACAGAGCCCGACAGGGCCCGACAGAGCCCACTTTAGCCCAGTAGAGCCCGACAGAGCCCGACAGAGCCCGACAGGGCCCGACAGAGCCCGACAGAGCCCAACAGGGCCCGACAGAGCCCAGTTTAGCCCAGTAGAGCCCGACAGATCCCGACAGAGCCCGACAGGGCCCGACAGAGCCCGAAAGGGCCCGACAGGGCCCGACAGGGCCCGACAGATCCCGACAGAGCCCGACAGGGCCCGACAGGGCCCGACAGAGCCCGACAGAGCCCGACAGAGCCCAGTAGAGCCCAGTAGAGCCCGACAGAGCCCGACAGAGCCCGACAGAACCCGACAGAGCCCGACAGAGCCCAGTAGAGCCCGACAGAGCCCGACAGAGCCCGACAGAGCCCGACAGGGCCCGACAGGGAACAGTAGAGCCCAGTAGAGCCCGACAGAGCCCGACAGAGCCCGACAGAGCCCGACAGGGCCCGACAGAGCCCAGTAGAGCCCGACATAGCCCGACATGGCCCGACAGAGCCCGACAGAGCCCGACAGAGCCCGACAGGGCCCGACAGGGCCCGACAGAGCCCGACAGAGCCCGAAAGGGCCCGACAGGGAACAGTAGAGCCCAGTAGAGCCCGACAGAGCCCGACAGAGCCCAGTAGAGCCCGAGAGAGCCCGACAGAGCCCGACAGGGCCCGACAGGGCCCGACAGGGCTCGACAGGGAACAGTAGAGCCCAGTAGAGCCTGACAGAGCCCGACAGAGCCCGACAGAGCCCGACAGGGCCCGACAGAGCCCGACAGAGCACGACAGAGCCCGACAGGGCCCGACAGAGCCCGACAGAGCCCGACAGAGCCCGACAGGGCCCGACAGGGCCCGACAGAGCCCAGTAGAGCCCGACAGAGCCCGACAGAGCCCGACAGGGCCCGACAGAGCCCGACAGAGCCCGACAGGGCCCAGTAGAGCCCGACAGAGCCCGACAGAGCCCGAAAGAGCCCGACAGGGCCCGACAGAGCCCGACAGAGCCCGACAGGGCCCGACAGGGCCCAGTAAAGCCCGACAGAGCCCGACAGAGCCCGACAGAGCCCAGTAGAGCCCGACAGAGCCCGACAGAGCCCAGTAGAGCCCAGTAGAGCCCGACAGAGCCCGACAGAGCCCGACAGAGCCCGACAGAACCCGACAGAGCCCAACAGAGCCCAGTAGAGCCCGACAGGGCCCGACAGAGCCCGACAGAGCCCGACAGGGCCCGACAGGGCCCGACAGGGCCCAGTAGAGCCCGACAGAGCCCGACAGAGCCCGACAGAGCCCGACAGGGCCCGACAGGGCCCGACAGAGCCAGACAGAGCCCAGTAGAGCCCGACAGCGCCTGACAGAGCCCGACACAGCCCGACAGGGCCCGACAGAGCCCGACAGGGCCCGACAGAGCCCAGTTTAGCCCAGTAGAGCCCGACAGAGCCCGACAGAGCCCGACAGGGCCCGACAGAGCCCGACAGAGCCCAACAGGGCCCGACAGAGCCCAGTAGAGCCCAGTAGAGCCCGACAGAGCCCGACAGAGGCCGACAGGGCCCGACAGAGCCCGACAGGGCCCGACAGGGCCCAGTAGAGCCCGACAGAGCCCGACAGAGCCTGACAGAGCCCGACAGGGCCCGACAGGGCCCGACAGAGCCAGACAGAGCCCAGTAGAGCCCGACAGCGCCTGACAGAGCCCGACAGAGCCCGACAGGGCCCGACAGAGCCCGACAGGGCCCGACAGAGCCCACTTTAGCCCAGTAGAGCCCGACAGAGCCCGACAGAGCCCGACAGGGCCCGACAGAGCCCGACAGAGCCCAACAGGGCCCGACAGAGCCCAGTTTAGCCCAGTAGAGCCCGACAGAGCCCGACAGAGCCCGACAGAGCCCGACAGAGCCCGAAAGGGCCCGACAGGGCCCGACAGGGTCCGACAGAGCCCGACAGAGCCCGACAGGGCCCGACAGGGCCCAGTAGAGCCCGACAGAGCCCGACAGAGCCCAGTAGAGCCCAGTAGAGCCCAACAGAGCCCGACAGAGCCCGACAGAGCCCGACAGAACCCGACAGAGCCCGACAGAGCCCAGTAGAGCCCGACAGAGCCCGACAGAGCCCGACAGAGCCCGACAGGGCCCGACAGGGAACAGTAGAGCCCAGTAGAGCCCGACAGAGCCCGACAGAGCCCGACAGAGCCCGACAGGGCCCGACAGAGCCCAGTAGAGCCCGACATAGCCCGACAGGGCCCGACAGAGCCCGACAGAGCCCGACAGAGCCCGACAGGGCCCGACAGGGCCCGACAGAGCCCGACAGAGCCCGAAAGGGCCCGACAGGGAACAGTAGAGCCCAGTAGAGACCGACAGAGCCCGACAGAGCCCAGTAGAGCCCGACAGAGCCCGACAGAGCCCGACAGGGCCCGACAGGGCCCGACAGGGCTCGACAGGGAACAGTAGAGCCCAGTAGAGCCTGACAGAGCCCGACAGAGCCCGACAGAGCCCGACAGGGCCCGACAGAGCCCGACAGAGCCCGACAGGGCCCGACAGTGCCCGACAGGGCCCGACAGAGCCCGACAGAGCCCGACAGAGCCCGACAGGGCCCGACAGGGCCCGACAGAGCCCAGTAGAGCCCGACAGAGCCCGACAGAGCCCGACAGGGCCCGACAGAGCCCGACAGAGCCCGACAGGGCCCAGTAGAGCCCGACAGAGCCCGACAGAGCCCGAAAGAACCCGACAGGGCCCGACAGGGCCCGACAGAGCCCGCCAGAGCCCGACAGGGCCCGACAGAGCCCGACAGAGCCCGACAGGGCCCGACAGGGCCCGACAGGGCCCGACAGAGCCCGACAGAGCCCGACAGGGCCCAGTAAAGCCCGACAGAGCCCGACAGAGCCCGACAGAGCCCGACAGAGCCCGACAGGGCCCAGTAGAGCCCGACAGAGCCCGATAGAGCCCAGTAGAGCCCGACAGACCGCGACAGAGCCCGACAGAGCCCGACAGGGCCCGACAGGGCCCGACAGAGCCCAGTTTAGCCCAGTAGAGCCCGACAGAGCCCGACAGAGCCCGACAGAGCCCGACAGAGCCCAGTAGAGCCCGACAGAGCCCGACAGAGCCCGACAGAGCCCGACAGGGCCCGACAGGGCCCGACAGGGCCCGACAGAGAACAGTAGAGCCCAGTAGAGCCCGACAGAGCCCGACAGAGCCCGACAGAGCCCGACAGGGCCCGACAGGGCCCAGTAGAGCCCGACAGAGCCCGACAGAGCCCGACAGGGCCCAGTAGAGCCCGACAGAGCCCAACAGAGCCCGACAGAGCCCGACAGGGCCCGACAGGGCCCGACAGGGCCCGACAGGGCCCGACAGAGCCCGACAGAGCCCAGTAGAGCCTGACAGAGCCCGACAGAGCCCGACAGAGCCCGACAGAACCCGACAGAGCCCGACAGAGCCCAGTAGAGCCCGACAGAGCCCGACAGGGCCCGACAGAGCCCGACAGAGCCCGACAGGGCCCGACAGAGACCGACAGGGCCCGACAGAGCCCGACAGGGTCCGACAGAGCCCGACAGAGCCCGACAGGGCCCGACAGGGCCCGACAGAGCCCGACAGAGCCCGACAGGGCCCAGTAGAGCCCGACAGGGCCCGACAGGGCCCGACAGGGCCCGACAGGTCCCGAGAGAGCCCGACAGGGCCCGACAGGGCCCGACAGAGCCCGACAGAGCCCGACAGGGCCCAGTAGAGCCCGACAGAGCCCGACAGGGCCCGACAGAGCCCGACAGAGCCCGACAGGGCCCGACAGGGCCCGACAGAGCCCGACAGAGCCCGACAGGGCCCAGTAGAGCCCGACAGAGCCCGACAGAGCCCGACAGAGCCCGACAGAGCCCGACAGGGCCCGACAGAGCCCGAAAGGGCCCGACAGGGGCTGATAGAGCCCGACAGAGCTCAGTAGAGCCCGACAGAGCCCGACAGAGCCCGACAAAGCCCCACAGAGCCCGACAGGGCCCAGTAGAGCCCAGTAGAGCCCGACAGAGCCCAGTAGAGCCCGACAGAGCCCGACAGAGCCCGAAAGAGCCCGACAGGGCCCGACAGGGCCCGACAGAGCCCGACAGGGCCCGACAGAGCCCAGTAGAGCCCGACAGGGCCCGACAGAGCCCGACAGAGCCCGACAGGGCCCGACAGGGCCCGACAGGGCCCAGTAGAGCCCGACAGAGCCCGACAGAGCCCGACAGGGCCCGACAGGGCCCGACAGAGCCAGACAGAGCCCAGTAGAGCCCGACAGCGCCTGACAGAGCCCGACAGAGCCCCACAGGGCCCGACAGAGCCCGACAGGGCCCGACAGAGCCCAGTTTAGCCCAGTAGAGCCCGACAGAGCCCGACAGAGCCCGACAGGGCCCGACAGAGCCCGACAGAGCCCAACAGGGCCCGACAGAGCCCAGTTTAGCCCAGTAGAGCCCGACAGAGCCCGACAGAGCCCGACAGGGCCCGACAGGGCCCAGTAGAGCCCGACAGAGCCCGACAGAGCCCAGTAGAGCCCAGTAGAGCCCGACAGAGCCCGACAGAGCCCGACAGAACCCGACAGAGCCCGACAGAGCCCAGTAGAGCCCGACAGAGCCCGACAGAGCCCGACAGAGCCCGACAGGGCCCGACAGGGAACAGTAGAGCCCAGTAGAGCCCAGTAGAGCCCGACAGAGCCCGACAGAGCCCGACAGGGCCCGACAGAGCCCGACAGAGCCCGACAGAGCCCGACAGGGCCCGACAGGGCCCGACAGAGCACGACAGAGCCCGAAAGGGCTCGACAGGGAACAGTAGAGCCCAGTAGAGCCCGACAGAGCCCAACAGAGCCCAGTAGAGCCCGACAGAGCCCGATAGAGCCCGACAGAGCCCGACAGGGCCCGACAGAGCCCGACAGAGCCCGACAGAGCCCGACAGGGCCCGACAGAGCCCGACAGAGCCCGACAGGGCCCGACAGGGCCCGACAGAGCCCAGTAGAGCCCGACAGAGCCCGACAGAGCCCGACAGAGCCCGACAGGGCCCGACAGAGCCCGACAGAGCCCGACAGGGCCCAGTAGAGCCCGACAGAGCCCGACAGAGCCCGAAAGAGCCCGACAGGGCCCGACAGGGCCCGACAGAGCCCGTCAGAGCCCGACAGGGCCCGACAGAGCCCGACAGAGCCCGACAGGGCCCGACAGGGCCCGACAGAGCCCGACAGAGCCCGACAGAGCCCGACAGGGCCCGACAGGGCCCAGTAAAGCCCGACAGAGCCCGACAGAGCCCGACAGAGCCCGACAAGGCCCGACAGAGCCCGACAGAGCCCGACAGAGCCCGACAGGGCCCGACAGGGCCCAGTAGAGCTCGACAGAGCCCGACAGAGCCCGACAGAGCCCGACAGAGCCCGACAGGGCCCGACAGAGCCCGACAGGGCCCAGTAGAGCCCGACAGAGCCCGACAGAGCCCGACAGAACCCGACAGAGCCCGACAGGGCCCAGTAGAGCCCGACAGAGCCCGACAGAGCCCGACAGAGCCCGACAGGGCCCGACAGAGCCCGACAGAGCCCAGTAGAGCCCGACAGAGCCCGACAGGGCCCGACAGAGCCCAGTTTAGCCCAGTAGAGCCCGACAGAGCCCGACAGAGCCCGACAGAGCCCGACAGGGCCCGACAGGGCCCAGTAGAGCCCAGTAGAGCCCGACAGAGCCCAGTAGAGCCCGACAGAGCCCGACAGAGCCCGACAGAGCCCGACAGGGCCCGACAGGGCCCGACAGAGCCCAGTTTAGCCCAGTAGAGCCCGACAGAGCCCGACAGAGCCCGACAGAGCCCAGTAGAGCCCGACAGAGCCCAACAGAGCCCGACAGGGCCCGACAGGGCCCGACAGGGCCCGACAGAGAACAGTAGAGCCCAGTAGAGCCCGACAGAGCCCGACAGGGCCCGACAGAGCCCGACAGAGCCCAGTAGAGCCCGACAGAGCCCGACAGGGCCCAGTAGAGCCCGACAGAGCCCGACAGGGCCCGACAGAGAACAGTAGAGCCCAGTAGAGCCCGACAGAGCCCGACAGGGCCCGACAGGGCCCAGTAGAGCCCGACAGAGCCCGACAGAGCCCGACAGGGCCCAGTAGAGCCCGACAGAGCCCGACAGGGCCCGACAGAGCCCGACAGAGCCCGACAGGGCCCGACAGGGCCCGACAGAGCCCGACAGAGCCCGACAGGGCCCGACAGGGAACAGTAGAGCCCAGTAGAGCCCGACAGAGCCCGACAGAGCCCAGTAGAGCCCGACAGAGCCCGACAGAGCTTGACAGGGCCCGACAGGGCCCGACAGGGCTCGACAGGGAACAGTAGAGCCCAGTAGAGCCTGACAGAGCCCGACAGAGCCCGACAGAGCCCGACAGGGCCCGACAGAGCCCGACAGAGCCCGACAGAGCCCGACAGGGCCCGACAGAGCCCGACAGGGCCCGACAGGGCCCGACAGAGCCCGACAGAGCCCAGTAGAGCCCGACAGAGCCCGACAGAGCCCGACAGAGCCCGACAGGGCCCTACAGAGCCCGACAGAGCCCGACAGGGCCCAGTAGAGCCCGACAGGGCCCGACAGAGCCCGACAGAGCCCGACAGGGCCCGACAGGGCCCGACAGGGCCCGACAGAGCCCGACAGAGCCCGACAGGGCCCGACAGGGCCCAGTAGAGCTCGACAGAGCCCGACAGAGCCCAGTAGAGCCCGACAGGGCCCGACAGAGCCCGACAGGGCCCAATAGAGAACGACAGAGCCCGACAGAGCCCGACAGGGCCCGACAGGGCCCGACAGGGCCCGACAGGGAACAGTAGAGCCCAGAAGAGCCCGACAGAGCCCGACAGAGCCCGACAGAGCCCGACAGGGCCCGACAGGGCCCAGTAGAGCCCGACAGAGCCCGACAGAGCCCGACAGAGCCCGACAGGGCCCGACAGAGCCCGACAGAGCCCAGTAGAGCCCGACAGAGCCCGACAGAGCCCGACAGAGCCCGACAGAACCCGACAGAGCCCGACAGAGCCCAGTAGAGCCCGACAGAGCCCGACAGAGCCCGACAGAGCCCGACAGGGCCCGACAGGGCCCGACAGGGCCCAGTAGAGCCCGACAGAGCCCGACAGAGCCGGACAGGGCCCAGTAGAGCCCGACAGAGCCCGACAGAGCCCGACAGAGCCCAGTAGAGCCCGACAGAGCCCGACAGAGCCCGACAGAGCCCGACAGGGCCCGACAGAGCCCGACAGAGCCCGACAGGGCCCGACAGAGCCCGACAGGGCCCGACAGAGCCCGACAGAGCCCAGTAGAGCCCGACAGAGCCCGACAGAGCCCGACAGGGCCCGACAGGGCCCGACAGAGCCCGACAGAACCCGACAGAGCCCGACAGAGCCCAGTAGAGCCCGACAGAGCCCGACAGAGCCCGACAGGGCCCGACAGGGCCCGACAGGGCCCGACAGGGCCCAGTAGAGCCCGACAGAGCCCGACAGAGCCCGACAGGGCCCGACAGAGCCCGACAGAGCCCAGTAGAGCCCGACAGGGCCCAGTAGAGCCCGACAGAGCCCGACAGAGCCCGACAGAGCCCGACAGGGCCCGACAGAGCCCGACAGAGCCCGACAGGGCCCGACAGAGCCCGACAGAGCCCAGTAGAGCCCGACAGAGCCCGACAGAGCCCGACAGAACCCGACAGAGCCCGACAGAGCCCAGTAGAGCCCAACAGAGCCCGACAGAGCCCAGTAGAGCCCAGTAGAGCCCGACAGAGCCCGACAGAGCCCGACAGAACCCGACAGAACCCGACAGAGCCCGACAGAGCCCAGTAGAGCCCGACAGAGCCCGACAGAGCCCGACAGAGCCCGACAGAGCCCGACAGGGCCCGACAGGGCCCAGTAGAGCCCGACAGAGCCCGACAGAGCCCGACAGGGCCCGACAGGGCCCGACAGAGCCCAACAGAGCCCAGTAGAGCCCGACAGAGCCCGACAGAGCCCGACAGGGCCCGACAGAGCCCGACAGAGCCCGACAGGGCCCGACAGAGCCCGACAGGGCCCGACAGAGCCCAGTTTAGCACAGTAGAGACCGACAGAGCCCGACAGAGCCCGACAGAGCCCGACAGAATCCCGACAGAGCCCAACAGAGCCCGACAGGGCCCGACAGGGCCCGACAGGGCCCAGTAGAGCCCGACAGAGCCCGACAGAGCCCGACAGAGCCCGACAGGGCCCGACAGAGCCCGACAGAGCCCAGTAGAGCCCGACAGAGCCCGACAGGGCCCGACAGAGCCCAGTTTAGCCCAGTAGAGCCCGACAGAGCCCGACAGAGCCCGACAGAGCCCGACAGGGCCCGACAGGGCCCAGTAGAGCCCAGTAGAGCCCGACAGAGCCCAGTAGAGCCCGACAGAGCCCGACAGAGCCCGACAGAGCCCGACAGGGCCCGACAGGGCCCGACAGAGCCCAGTTTAGCCCAGTAGAGCCCGACAGAGCCCGACAGAGCCCGACAGAGCCCAGTAGAGCCCGACAGAGCCCGACAGAGCCCGACAGGGCCCGACAGGGCCCGACAGGGCCCGACAGAGAACAGTAGAGCCCAGTAGAGCCCGACAGAGCCCGACAGAGCCTGACAGAGCCCGACAGGGCCCGACAGGGCCCAGTAGAGCCCGACAGAGCCCGACAGAGCCCGACAGGGCCCAGTAGAGCCCGACAGAGCCCGACAGGGCCCGACAGAGCCCGACAGAGCCTGACAGGGCCCGACAGGGCCCGACAGAGCCCGACAGAGCCCGACAGGGCCCGACAGGGAACAGTAGAGCCCAGTAGAGCCCGACAGAGCCCGACAGAGCCCAGTAGAGCCCGACAGAGCCCGACAGAGCCCGACAGGGCCCGACAGGGCCCGACAGGGCTCGACAGGGAACAGTAGAGCCCAGTAGAGCCTGACAGAGCCCGACAGAGCCCGACATAGCCCGACAGGGCCCGACAGAGCCCGACAGAGCCCGACAGAGCCCGACAGGGCCCGACAGAGCCCGACAGGGCCCAGTAGAGCCCGACAGGGCCCGACAGGGCCCGACAGGGCCCGACAGAACCCGACAGAGCCCGACAGAGCCCAGTAGAGCCCAACAGAGCCCGACAGAGCCCAGTAGAGCCCAGTAGAGCCCGACAGAGCCCGACAGAGCCCGACAGAACCCGACAGAACCCGACAGAGCCCGACAGAGCCCAGTAGAGCCCGACAGAGCCCGACAGAGCCCGACAGAGCCCGACAGGGCCCGACAGGGCCCAGTAGAGCCCGACAGAGCCCGACAGAGCCCGACAGGGCCCGACAGGGCCCGACAGAGCCCAACAGAGCCCAGTAGAGCCCGACAGAGCCCGACAGAGCCCGACAGGGCCCGACAGAGCCCGACAGAGCCCGACAGGGCCCGACAGAGCCCGACAGGGCCCGACAGAGCCCAGTTTAGCACAGTAGAGACCGACAGAGCCCGACAGAGCCCGACAGAGCCCGACAGAATCCCGACAGAGCCCAACAGAGCCCGACAGGGCCCGACAGGGCCCGACAGGGCCCAGTAGAGCCCGACAGAGCCCGACAGAGCCCGACAGAGCCCGACAGGGCCCGACAGAGCCCGACAGAGCCCAGTAGAGCCCGACAGAGCCCGACAGGGCCCGACAGAGCCCAGTTTAGCCCAGTAGAGCCCGACAGAGCCCGACAGAGCCCGACAGAGCCCGACAGGGCCCGACAGGGCCCAGTAGAGCCCAGTAGAGCCCGACAGAGCCCAGTAGAGCCCGACAGAGCCCGACAGAGCCCGACAGAGCCCGACAGGGCCCGACAGGGCCCGACAGAGCCCAGTTTAGCCCAGTAGAGCCCGACAGAGCCCGACAGAGCCCGACAGAGCCCAGTAGAGCCCGACAGAGCCCGACAGAGCCCGACAGGGCCCAGTAGAGCCCGACAGAGCCCAACAGAGCCCGACAGAGTCCGACAGGGCCCGACAGGGCCCGACAGGGCCCGACAGGGCCCGACAGAGCCCGACAGAGCCCAGTAGAGCCTGACAGAGCCCGACAGAGCCCGACAGAGCCCGACAGAACCCGACAGAGCCCGACAGAGCCCAGTAGAGCCCGACAGAGCCCGACAGGGCCCGACAGAGCCCGACAGAGCCCGACAGGGCCCGACAGAGACCGACAGGGCCCGACAGAGCCCGACAGGGTCCGACAGAGCCCGACAGAGCCCGACAGGGCCCGACAGGGCCCGACAGAGCCCGACAGAGCCCGACAGGGCCCAGTAGAGCCCGACAGGGCCCGACAGGGCCCGACAGGGCCCGACAGGTCCCGAGAGAGCCCGACAGGGCCCGACAGGGCCCGACAGAGCCCGACAGAGCCCGACAGGGCCCAGTAGAGCCCGACAGAGCCCGACAGGGCCCGACAGAGCCCGACAGAGCCCGACAGGGCCCGACAGGGCCCGACAGAGCCCGACAGAGCCCGACAGGGCCCAGTAGAGCCCGACAGAGCCCGACAGAGCCCGACAGAGCCCGACAGAGCCCGACAGGGCCCGACAGAGCCCGAAAGGGCCCGACAGGGGCTGACAGAGCCCGACAGAGCTCAGTAGAGCCCGACAGAGCCCGACAGAGCCCGACAAAGCCCCACAGAGCCCGACAGGGCCCAGTAGAGCCCAGTAGAGCCCGACAGAGCCCAGTAGAGCCCGACAGAGCCCGACAGAGCCCGAAAGAGCCCGACAGGGCCCGACAGGGCCCGACAGAGCCCGACAGGGCCCGACAGAGCCCAGTAGAGCCCGACAGGGCCCGACAGAGCCCGACAGAGCCCGACAGGGCCCGACAGAGCCCGACAGGGCCCAGTAGAGCCCGACAGAGCCCGACAGAGCCCGACAGGGCCCGACAGGGCCCGACAGAGCCAGACAGAGCCCAGTAGAGCCCGACAGCGCCTGACAGAGCCCGACAGAGCCCCACAGGGCCCGACAGAGCCCGACAGGGCCCGACAGAGCCCAGTTTAGCCCAGTAGAGCCCGACAGAGCCCGACAGAGCCCGACAGGGCCCGACAGAGCCCGACAGAGCCCAACAGGGCCCGACAGAGCCCAGTTTAGCCCAGTAGAGCCCGACAGAGCCCGACAGAGCCCGACAGGGCCCGACAGGGCCCAGTAGAGCCCGACAGAGCCCGACAGAGCCCAGTAGAGCCCAGTAGAGCCCGACAGAGCCCGACAGAGCCCGACAGAACCCGACAGAGCCCGACAGAGCCCAGTAGAGCCCGACAGAGCCCGACAGAGCCCGACAGAGCCCGACAGGGCCCGACAGGGAACAGTAGAGCCCAGTAGAGCCCAGTAGAGCCCGACAGAGCCCGACAGAGCCCGACAGGGCCCGACAGAGCCCGACAGAGCCCGACAGAGCCCGACAGAGCCAGACAGGGCCCGACAGGGCCCGACAGAGCCCGACAGAGCCCGAAAGGGCTCAACAGGGAACAGTAGAGCCCAGTAGAGCCCGACAGAGCCCAACAGAGCCCAGTAGAGCCCGACAGAGCCCGATAGAGCCCGACAGGGCCCGACAGGGCCCGACAGGGCTCGACAGGGAACAGTAGAGCCCAGTAGAGCCTGACAGAGCCCGACAGAGACCGACAGAGCCCGACAGGGCCCGACAGAGCCCGACAGAGCCCGACAGAGCCCGACAGGGCCCGACAGAGCCCGACAGAGCCCGACAGGGCCCGACAGGGCCCGACAGAGCCCAGTAGAGCCCGACAGAGCCCGACAGAGCCCGACAGAGCCCGACAGGGCCCGACAGAGCCCGACAGAGCCCGACAGGGCCCAGTAGAGCCCGACAGAGCCCGACAGAGCCCGAAAGAGCCCGACAGGGCCCGACAGGGCCCGACAGAGCCCGTCAGAGCCCGACAGGGCCCGACAGAGCCCGACAGAGCCCGACAGGGCCCGACAGGGCCCGACAGAGCCCGACAGAGCCCGACAGAGCCCGACAGGGCCCGACAGGGCCCAGTAAAGCCCGACAGAGCCCGACAGAGCCCGACAGAGCCCGACAAGGCCCGACAGAGCCCGACAGAGCCCGACAGAGCCCGACAGGGCCCGACAGGGCCCAGTAGAGCTCGACAGAGCCCGACAGAGCCCGACAGAGCCCGACAGAGCCCGACAGGGCCCGACAGAGCCCGACAGGGCCCAGTAGAGCCCGACAGAGCCCGACAGAGCCCGACAGAACCCGACAGAGCCCGACAGAGCCCAGTAGAGCCCGACAGAGCCCGACAGAGCCCGACAGAGCCCGACAGGGCCCGACAGGGCCCGACAGGGCCCAGTAGAGCCCGACAGAGCCCGACAGAGCCCGACAGGGCCCGACAGAGCCCGACAGAGTCCGACAGGGCCCGACAGGGCCCAGTAGAGCCCGACAGAGCCCGACAGAGCCCGACAGAGCCCGACAGGGCCCGACAGGGCCCGACAGAGCCCGACAGAGCCCGACAAGGCCCGACAGGGCCCAGTAGAGCCCGACAGAGCCCGACAGAGCCCGACAGAGCCCGACAGGGCCCGACAGAGCCCGACAGGGCCCGACAGAGCCCGACAGAGCCCGACAGGGCCCGACAGAGCCCGACAGAGCCCAGTAGAGCCCGACAGAGCCCGACAGAGCCCGACAGAGCCCGACAGGGCCCGACAGAGCCCGACAGGGCCCGACAGAGCCCGACAGAGCCCAGTAGAGCCCGACAGAGCCCGACAGAGCCCGACAGAACCCGACAGAGCCCGACAGAGCCCAGTAGAGCCCAACAGAGCCCGACAGAGCCCAGTAGAGCCCAGTAGAGCCCGACAGAGCCCGACAGAGCCCGACAGAGCCCGACAGAACCCGACAGAACCCGACAGAGCCCGACAGAGCCCAGTAGAGCCCGACAGAGCCCGACAGAGCCCGACAGAGCCCGACAGGGCCCGACAGGGCCCAGTACAGCCCGACAGAGCCCGACAGAGCCCGACAGGGCCCGACAGGGCCCGACAGAGCCCAACAGAGCCCAGTAGAGCCCGACAGAGCCCGACAGAGCCCGACAGGGCCCGACAGAGCCCGACAGAGCCCGACAGGGCCCGACAGAGCCCGACAGGGCCCGACAGAGCCCAGTTTAGCCCAGTAGAGACCGACAGAGCCCAACAGAGCCCGACAGAGCCCGACAGAATCCCGACAGAGCCCAACAGAGCCCGACAGGGCCCGACAGAGCCCGACAGGGCCCAGTAGAGCCCGACAGAGCCCGACAGAGCCCGACAGAGCCCGACAGGGCCCGACAGAGCCCGACAGAGCCCAGTAGAGCCCGACAGAGCCCGACAGAGCCCGACAGGGCCCAGTAGAGCCCGACAGAGCCCGACAGGGCCCGACAGAGCCCGACAGAGCCCGACAGGGCCCGACAGGGCCCGACAGGGAACAGTAGAGCCCAGTAGAGCCCGACAGAGCCCGACAGAGCCCAGTAGAGCCCGACAGAGCCCGACAGAGCCCGACAGGGCCCGACAGGGCCCGACAGGGCTCGACAGGGAACAGTAGAGCCCAGTAGAGCCTGACAGAGCCCGACAGAGCCCGACAGAGCCCGACAGGGCCCGACAGAGCCCGACAGAGCCCGACAGAGCCCGACAGGGCCCAACAGAGCCCGACAGGGCCCGACAGAGCCCGACAGAGCCCGACAGAGCCCGACAGGGCCCGACAGGGCCCGACAGAGCCCGACAGAGCCCAGTAGAGCCCGACAGAGCCCGACAGAGCCCGACAGAGCCCGACAGGGCCCTACAGAGCCCGACAGAGCCCGACAGGGCCCAGTAGAGCCCGACAGGGCCCGACAGAGCCCGACAGAGCCCGACAGGGCCCGACAGGGCCCGACAGGGCCCGACAGAGCCCGACAGAGCCCGACAGGGCCCGACAGGGCCCAGTAGAGCTCGACAGAGCCCGACAGAGCCCAGTAGAGCCCGACAGGTCCCGACAGAGCCCGACAGGGCCCAATAGAGAACGACAGAGCCCGACAGAGCCCGACAGGGCCCGACAGGGCCCGACAGGGCCCGACAGGGAACAGTAGAGCCCAGAAGAGCCCGACAGAGCCCGACAGAGCCCGACAGAGCCGGACAGAGCCCGACAGGGCCCAGTAGAGCCCGACAGAGCCCGACAGAGCCCGACAGAGCCCGACAGGGCCCGACAGAGCCCGACAGAGCCCAGTAGAGCCCGACAGAGCCCGACAGAGCCCGACAGAGTCCGACAGAACCCGACAGAGCCCGACAGAGCCCAGTAGAGCCCGACAGAGCCCGACAGAGCCCGACAGAGCCCGACAGGGCCCGACAGGGCCCGACAGGGCCCAGTAGAGCCCGACAGAGCCCGACAGAGCCGGACAGGGCCCAGTAGAGCCCGACAGAGCCCGACAGAGCCCGACAGAGCCCAGTAGAGCCCGACAGAGCCCGACAGAGCCCGACAGAGCCCGACAGGGCCCGACAGAGCCCGACAGAGCCCGACAGGGCCCGACAGAGCCCGACAGGGCCCGACAGAGCCCGACAGAGCCCAGTAGAGCCCGACAGAGCCCGACAGAGCCCGACAGGGCCCGACAGGACCCGACAGAGCCCGACAGAACCCGACAGAGCCCGACAGAGCCCAGTAGAGCCCGACAGAGCCCGACAGAGCCCGACAGGGCCCGACAGGGCCCGACAGGGCCCGACAGGGCCCAGTAGAGCCCGACAGAGCCCGACAGAGCCCGACAGGGCCCGACAGAGCCCGACAGAGCCCAGTAGAGCCCGACAGGGCCCAGTAGAGCCCGACAGAGCCCGACAGAGCCCGACAGAGCCCGACAGGGCCCGACAGAGCCCGACAGAGCCCGACAGAGCCCGACAGGGCCCGACAGAGCCCGACAGAGCCCAGTAGAGCCCGACAGAGCCCGACAGGGCCCGACAGAGCCCAGTTTAGCCCAGTAGAGCCCGACAGAGCCCGACAGAGCCCGACAGAGCCCGACAGGGCCCGACAGGGCCCAGTAGAGCCCAGTAGAGCCCGACAGAGCCCAGTAGAGCCCGACAGAGCCCGACAGAGCCCGACAGAGCCCGACAGGGCCCGACAGGGCCCGACAGAGCCCAGTTTAGCCCAGTAGAGCCCGACAGAGCCCGACAGAGCCCGACAGAGCCCAGTAGAGCCCGACAGAGCCCGACAGAGCCCGACAGGGCCCGACAGGGCCCGACAGGGCCCGACAGAGAACAGTAGAGCCCAGTAGAGCCCGACAGAGCCCGACAGAGCCCGACAGAGCCCGACAGGGCCCGACAGGGCCCAGTAGAGCCCGACAGAGCCCGACAGAGCCCGACAGGGCCCAGTAGAGCCCGACAGAGCCCGACAGGGCCCGACAGAGCCCGACAGAGCCCGACAGGGCCCGACAGGGCCCGACAGAGCCCGACAGAGCCCGACAGGGCCCGACAGGGAACAGTAGAGCCCAGTAGAGCCCGACAGAGCCCGACAGAGCCCAGTAGAGCCCGACAGAGCCCGACAGAGCCCGACAGGGCCCGACAGGGCCCGACAGGGCTCGACAGGGAACAGTAGAGCCCAGTAGAGCCTGACAGAGCCCGACAGAGCCCGACAGAGCCCGACAGGGCCCGACAGAGCCTGACAGAGCCCGACAGAGCCCGACAGGGCCCAACAGAGCCCGACAGGGCCCGACAGAGCCCGACAGAGCCCGACAGAGCCCGACAGGGCCCGACAGGGCCCGACAGAGCCCGACAGAGCCCAGTAGAGCCCGACAGAGCCCGACAGAGCCCGACAGAGCCCGACAGGGCCCTACAGAGCCCGACAGAGCCCGACAGGGCCCAGTAGAGCCCGACAGGGCCCGACAGAGCCCGACAGAGCCCGACAGGGCCCGACAGGGCCCGACAGGGCCCGACAGAGCCCGACAGGGCCCGACAGGGCCCAGTAGAGCTCGACAGAGCCCGACAGAGCCCAGTAGAGCCCGACAGGGCCCGACAGAGCCCGACAGGGCCCAATAGAGAACGACAGAGCCCGACAGAGCCCGACAGGGCCCGACAGGGCCCGACAGGGCCCGACAGGGAACAGTAGAGCCCAGAAGAGCCCGACAGAGCCCGACAGAGCCCGACAGAGCCGGACAGAGCCCGACAGGGCCCAGTAGAGCCCGACAGAGCCCGACAGAGCCCGACAGAGCCCGACAGGGCCCGACAGAGCCCGACAGAGCCCAGTAGAGCCCGACAGAGCCCGACAGAGCCCGACAGAGCCCGACAGAACCCGACAGAGCCCGACAGAGCCCAGTAGAGCCCGACAGAGCCTGACAGAGCCCGACAGAGCCCGACAGGGCCCGACAGGGCCCGACAGGGCCCAGTAGAGCCCGACAGAGCCCGACAGAGCCGGACAGGGCCCAGTAGAGCCCGACAGAGCCCGACAGAGCCCGACAGAGCCCAGTAGAGCCCGACAGAGCCCGACAGAGCCCGACAGAGCCCGACAGGGCCCGACAGAGCCCGACAGAGCCCGACAGGGCCCGACAGAGCCCGACAGGGCCCGACAGAGCCCGACAGAGCCCAGTAGAGCCCGACAGAGCCCGACAGAGCCCGACAGGGCCCGACAGGGCCCGACAGAGCCCGACAGAACCCGACAGAGCCCGACAGAGCCCAGTAGAGCCCGACAGAGCCCGACAGAGCCCGACAGGGCCCGACAGAGCCCGACAGGGCCCGACAGGGCCCAGTAGAGCCCGACAGAGCCCGACAGAGCCCGACAGGGCCCGACAGGGCCCGACAGAGCCCAACAGAGCCCAGTAGAGCCCGACAGAGCCCGACAGAGCCCGACAGGGCCCGACAGAGCCCGACAGAGCCCGACAGGGCCCGACAGAGCCCGACAGGGCCCGACAGAGCCCAGTTTAGCACAGTAGAGACCGACAGAGCCCGACAGAGCCCGACAGAGCCCGACAGAATCCCGACAGAGCCCAACAGAGCCCGACAGGGCCCGACAGGGCCCGACAGGGCCCAGTAGAGCCCGACAGAGCCCGACAGAGCCCGACAGAGCCCGACAGGGCCCGACAGAGCCCGACAGAGCCCAGTAGAGCCCGACAGAGCCCGACAGGGCCCGACAGAGCCCAGTTTAGCCCAGTAGAGCCCGACAGAGCCCGACAGAGCCCGACAGAGCCCGACAGGGCCCGACAGGGCCCAGTAGAGCCCAGTAGAGCCCGAAAGAGCCCAGTAGAGCCCGACAGAGCCCGACAGAGCCCGACAGAGCCCGACAGGGCCCGACAGGGCCCGACAGAGCCCAGTTTAGCCCAGTAGAGCCCGACAGAGCCCGACAGAGCCCGACAGAGCCCAGTAGAGCCCGACAGAGCCCGACAGAGCCCGACAGGGCCCGACAGGGCCCGACAGGGCCCGACAGAGAACAGTAGAGCCCAGTAGAGCCCGACAGAGCCCGACAGAGCCCGACAGAGCCCGACAGGGCCCGACAGGGCCCAGTAGAGCCCGACAGAGCCCGACAGAGCCCGACAGGGCCCAGTAGAGCCCGACAGAGCCCGACAGGGCCCGACAGAGCCCGACAGAGCCTGACAGGGCCCGACAGGGCCCGACAGAGCCCGACAGAGCCCGACAGGGCCCGACAGGGAACAGTAGAGCCCAGTAGAGCCCGACAGAGCCCGACAGAGCCCAGTAGAGCCCGACAGAGCCCGACAGAGCCCGACAGGGCCCGACAGGGCCCGACAGGGCTCGACAGGGAACAGTAGAGCCCAGTAGAGCCTGACAGAGCCCGACAGAGCCCGACATAGCCCGACAGGGCCCGACAGAGCCCGACAGAGCCCGACAGAGCCCGACAGGGCCCGACAGAGCCCGACAGGGCCCAGTAGAGCCCGACAGGGCCCGACAGGGCCCGACAGGGCCCGACAGAACCCGACAGAGCCCGACAGAGCCCAGTAGAGCCCAACAGAGCCCGACAGAGCCCAGTAGAGCCCAGTAGAGCCCGACAGAGCCCGACAGAGCCCGACAGAACCCGACAGAACCCGACAGAGCCCGACAGAGCCCAGTAGAGCCCGACAGAGCCCGACAGAGCCCGACAGAGCCCGACAGAGCCCGACAGGGCCCGACAGAGCCCAGTAGAGCCCGACAGAGCCCGACAGAGCCCGACAGAGCCCGACAGAGCCCGACAGGGCCCGACAGAGCCCAACAGAGCCCAGTAGAGCCCGACAGAGCCCGACAGAGCCCGACAGGGCCCGACAGAGCCCGACAGAGCCCGACAGGGCCCGACAGAGCCCGACAGGGCCCGACAGAGCCCAGTTTAGCACAGTAGAGACCGACAGAGCCCGACAGAGCCCGACAGAGCCCGACAGAATCCCGACAGAGCCCAACAGAGCCCGACAGGGCCCGACAGGGCCCGACAGGGCCCAGTAGAGCCCGACAGAGCCCGACAGAGCCCGACAGAGCCCGACAGGGCCCGACAGAGCCCGACAGAGCCCAGTAGAGCCCGACAGAGCCCGACAGGGCCCGACAGAGCCCAGTTTAGCCCAGTAGAGCCCGACAGAGCCCGACAGAGCCCGACAGAGCCCGACAGGGCCCGACAGGGCCCAGTAGAGCCCAGTAGAGCCCGACAGAGCCCAGTAGAGCCCGACAGAGCCCGACAGAGCCCGACAGAGCCCGACAGGGCCCGACAGGGCCCGACAGAGCCCAGTTTAGCCCAGTAGAGCCCGACAGAGCCCGACAGAGCCCGACAGAGCCCAGTAGAGCCCGACAGAGCCCGACAGAGCCCGACAGGGCCCGACAGGGCCCGACAGGGCCCGACAGAGAACAGTAGAGCCCAGTAGAGCCCGACAGAGCCCGACAGAGCCCGACAGAGCCCGACAGGGCCCGACAGGGCCCAGTAGAGCCCGACAGAGCCCGACAGAGCCCGACAGGGCCCAGTAGAGCCCGACAGAGCCCGACAGGGCCCGACAGAGCCCGACAGAGCCTGACAGGGCCCGACAGGGCCCGACAGAGCCCGACAGAGCCCGACAGGGCCCGACAGGGAACAGTAGAGCCCAGTAGAGCCCGACAGAGCCCGACAGAGCCCAGTAGAGCCCGACAGAGCCCGACAGAGCCCGACAGGGCCCGACAGGGCCCGACAGGGCTCGACAGGGAACAGTAGAGCCCAGTAGAGCCTGACAGAGCCCGACAGAGCCCGACATAGCCCGACAGGGCCCGACAGAGCCCGACAGGGCCCGACAGAGCCCGACAGGGCCCGACAGAGCCCGACAGGGCCCAGTAGAGCCCGACAGGGCCCGACAGGGCCCGACAGGGCCCGACAGGTCCCGAGAGAGCCCGACAGGGCCCGACAGGGCCCGACAGAGCCCGACAGAGCCCGACAGGGCCCAGTAGAGCCCGACAGAGCCCGACAGGGCCCGACAGAGCCCGACAGAGCCCGACAGGGCCCGACAGGGCCCGACAGAGCCCGACAGAGCCCGACAGGGCCCAGTAGAGCCCGACAGAGCCCGACAGAGCCCGACAGAGCCCGACAGAGCCCGACAGGGCCCGACAGAGCCCGAAAGGGCCCGACAGGGGCTGACAGAGCCCGACAGAGCTCAGTAGAGCCCGACAGAGCCCGACAGAGCCCGACAAAGCCCCACAGAGCCCGACAGGGCCCAGTAGAGCCCAGTAGAGCCCGACAGAGCCCAGTAGAGCCCGACAGAGCCCGACAGAGCCCGAAAGAGCCCGACAGGGCCCGACAGGGCCCGACAGGGCCCGACAGAGCCCGACAGGGCCCGACAGGGCCCAGTAAAGCCCGACAGAGCCCGACAGAGCCCGACAGAGCCCAGTACAGCCCGACAGAGCCCGACAGAGCACAGTAGAGCCCAGTAGAGCCCGACAGAGCCCGACAGAGCCCGACAGAGCCCGACAGAACCCGACAGAGCCCAGTAGAGCCCGACAGGGCCCGACAGAGCCCGACAGAGCCCGACAGGGCCCGACAGGGCCCGACAGGGCCCAGTAGATCCCGACAGAGCCCGACAGAGCCCGACAGGGCCCGACAGGGCCCGACAGAGCCAGACAGAGCCCAGTAGAGCCCGACAGCGCCTGACAGAGCCCGACAGAGCCCGACAGGGCCCGACAGAGCCCGACAGGGCCCGACAGAGCCCAGTTTAGCCCAGTAGAGCCCGACAGAGCCCGACAGAGCCCGACAGGGCCCGACAGAGCCCGACAGAGCCCAACAGGGCCCGACAGAGCCCAGTTTAGCCCAGTAGAGCCCGACAGAGCCCGACAGAGCCCGACAGGGCCCGACAGAGCCCGAAAGGGCCCGACAGGGCCCGACAGGGCCCGACAGAGCCCGACAGAGCCCGACAGGGCCCGACAGGGCCCAGTAGAGCCCGACAGAGCCCGACAGAGCCCAGTAGAGCCCAGTAGAGCCCGACAGAGCCCGACAGAGCCCGACAGAGCCCGAGAGAACCCGACAGAGCCCGACAGAGCCCAGTAGAGCCCGACAGAGCCCGACAGAGCCCGACAGAGCCCGACAGGGCCCGACAGGGAACAGTAGAGACCAGTAGAGCCCAGTAGAGCCCGACAGAGCCCGACAGAGCCCGACAGGGCCCGACAGAGCCCGACAGAGCCCGACAGAGCCCGACAGGGCCCGACAGGGCCCGACAGAGCCCGACAGAGCCCGAAAGGGCCCGACAGGGAACAGTAGAGCCCAGTAGAGCCCGACAGAGCCCCACAGAGCCCAGTAGAGCCCGACAGGGCCCGACAGGGCCCGACAGGGCTCGACAGGGAACAGTAGAGCCCAGTAGAGCCTGACAGAGCCCGACAGAGACCGACAGAGCCCGACAGGGCCCGACAGAGCCCGACAGAGCCCGACAGAGCCCGACAGGGCCCGACAGAGCCCGACAGAGCCCGACAGAGCCCGACAGGGCCCGACAGGGCCCGACAGAGCCCAGTAGAGCCCGACAGAGCCCGACAGAGCCCGACAGAGCCCGACAGGGCCCGACAGAGCCCGACAGAGCCCGACAGGGCCCAGTAGAGCCCGACAGAGCCCGACAGAGCCCGAAAGAGCCCGACAGGGCCCGACAGGGCCCGACAGAGCCCGCCAGAGCCCGACAGGGCCCGACAGAGCCCGACAGAGCCCGACAGGGCCCGACAGGGCCCGACAGAGCCCGACAGAGCCCGACAGGGCCCAGTAAAGCCCGACAGAGCCCGACAGAGCCCGACAGAGCCCGACAGGGCCCGACAGGGCCCGACAGAGCCCGACAGGGCCCGACAGAGCCCAGTTTAGCCCAGTAGAGCCCGACAGAGCCCGACAGAGCCCGACAGAGCCCGACAGGGCCCGACAGGGCCCAGTAGAGCCCAGTAGAGCCCGACAGAGCCCAGTAGAGCCCGACAGAGCCCGACAGAGCCCGACAGAGCCCGACAGGGCCCGACAGGGCCCGACAGAGCCCACTTTAGCCCAGTAGAGCCCGACAGAGCCCGACAGAGCCCGACAGAGCCCAGTAGAGCCCGACAGAGCCCGACAGAGCCCGACAGGGCCCGACAGGGCCCGACAGGGCCCGACAGAGAACAGTAGAGC
Source organism: Caloenas nicobarica (assembly GCF_036013445.1). Taxonomy (NCBI): domain Eukaryota; kingdom Metazoa; phylum Chordata; class Aves; order Columbiformes; family Columbidae; genus Caloenas; species Caloenas nicobarica. The sequence goes on from NW_027017189.1 coordinate 150,231, forward strand.
CCAGTAGAGCCCGACAGAGCCCGACAGAGCCCGACAGAGCCCGACAGGGCCCGACAGGGCCCAGTAGAGCCCGACAGAGCCCGACAGAGCCCGACAGGGCCCAGTAGAGCCCGACAGAGCCCGACAGGGCCCGACAGAGCCCGACAGAGCCTGACAGGGCCCGACAGGGCCCGACAGAGCCCGACAGAGCCCGACAGGGCCCGACAGGGAACAGTAGAGCCCAGTAGAGCCCGACAGAGCCCGACAGAGCCCAGTAGAGCCCGACAGAGCCCGACAGAGCCCGACAGGGCCCGACAGGGCCCGACAGGGCTCGACAGGGAACAGTAGAGCCCAGTAGAGCCTGACAGAGCCCGACAGAGCCCGACATAGCCCGACAGGGCCCGACAGAGCCCGACAGAGCCCGACAGAGCCCGACAGGGCCCGACAGAGCCCGACAGGGCCCAGTAGAGCCCGACAGGGCCCGACAGGGCCCGACAGGGCCCGACAGGTCCCGAGAGAGCCCGACAGGGCCCGACAGGGCCCGACAGAGCCCGACAGAGCCCGACAGGGCCCAGTAGAGCCCGACAGAGCCCGACAGGGCCCGACAGAGCCCGACAGAGCCCGACAGGGCCCGACAGGGCCCGACAGAGCCCGACAGAGCCCGACAGGGCCCAGTAGAGCCCGACAGAGCCCGACAGAGCCCGACAGAGCCCGACAGAGCCCGACAGGGCCCGACAGAGCCCGAAAGGGCCCGACAGGGGCTGACAGAGCCCGACAGAGCTCAGTAGAGCCCGACAGAGCCCGACAGAGCCCGACAAAGCCCCACAGAGCCCGACAGGGCCCAGTAGAGCCCAGTAGAGCCCGACAGAGCCCAGTAGAGCCCGACAGAGCCCGACAGAGCCCGAAAGAGCCCGACAGGGCCCGACAGGGCCCGACAGGGCCCGACAGAGCCCGACAGAGCCCGACAGGGCCCGACAGGGCCCAGTAAAGCCCGACAGAGCCCGACAGAGCCCGACAGAGCACAGTAGAGCCCAGTAGAGCCCGACAGAGCCCGACAGAGCCCGACAGAGCCCGACAGAACCCGACAGAGCCCAGTAGAGCCCGACAGGGCCCGACAGAGCCCGACAGAGCCCGACAGGGCCCGACAGGGCCCGACAGGGCCCAGTAGAGCCCGACAGAGCCCGACAGAGCCCGACAGGGCCCGACAGGGCCCGACAGAGCCAGACAGAGCCCAGTAGAGCCCGACAGCGCCTGACAGAGCCCGACAGAGCCCGACAGGGCCCGACAGAGCCCGACAGAGTCCGACAGGGCCCGACAGGGCCCAGTAGAGCCCGACAGAGCCCGACAGAGCCCGACAGAGCCCGACAGGGCCCGACAGGGCCCGACAGAGCCCGACAGAGCCCGACAAGGCCCGACAGGGCCCAGTAGAGCCCGACAGAGCCCGACAGAGCCCGACAGAGCCCGACAGGGCCCGACAGAGCCCGACAGGGCCCGACAGAGCCCGACAGAGCCCGACAGGGCCCGACAGAGCCCGACAGAGCCCAGTAGAGCCCGACAGAGCCCGACAGAGCCCGACAGAGCCCGACAGGGCCCGACAGAGCCCGACAGAGCCCAGTAGAGCCCGACAGAGCCCGACAGAGCCCGACAGAACCCGACAGAGCCCGACAGAGCCCAGTAGAGCCCAACAGAGCCCGACAGAGCCCAGTAGAGCCCAGTAGAGCCCGACAGAGCCCGACAGAGCCCGACAGAGCCCGACAGAACCCGACAGAGCCCGACAGAGCCCAGTAGAGCCCGACAGAGCCCGACAGAGCCCGACAGAGCCCGACAGGGCCCGACAGGGCCCAGTAGAGCCCGACAGAGCCCGACAGAGCCCGACAGGGCCCGACAGGGCCCGACAGAGCCCAACAGAGCCCAGTAGAGCCCGACAGAGCCCGACAGAGCCCGACAGGGCCCGACAGAGCCCGACAGAGCCCGACAGGACCCGACAGAGCCCGACAGGGCCCGACAGAGCCCAGTTTAGCCCAGTAGAGACCGACAGAGCCCGACAGAGCCCGACAGAACCCGACAGAATCCCGACAGAGCCCAACAGAGCCCGACAGGGCCCGACAGGGCCCGACAGGGCCCAGTAGAGCCCGACAGAGCCCGACAGAGCCCGACAGAGCCCGACAGGGCCCGACAGAGCCCGACAGAGCCCAGTAGAGCCCGACAGAGCCCGACAGGGCCCGACAGAGCCCAGTTTAGCCCAGTAGAGCCCGACAGAGCCCGACAGAGCCCGACAGAGCCCGACAGGGCCCGACAGGGCCCAGTAGAGCCCAGTAGAGCCCGACAGAGCCCAGTAGAGCCCGACAGAGCCCGACAGAGCCCGACAGAGCCCGACAGGGCCCGACAGGGCCCGACAGAGCCCAGTTTAGCCCAGTAGAGCCCGACAGAGCCCGACAGAGCCCGACAGAGCCCAGTAGAGCCCGACAGAGCCCGACAGAGCCCGACAGGGCCCGACAGGGCCCGACAGGGCCCGACAGAGAACAGTAGAGCCCAGTAGAGCCCGACAGAGCCCGACAGAGCCCGACAGAGCCCGACAGGGCCCGACAGGGCCCAGTAGAGCCCGACAGAGCCCGACAGAGCCCGACAGGGCCCAGTAGAGCCCGACAGAGCCCGACAGGGCCCGACAGAGCCCGACAGAGCCCGACAGGGCCCGACAGGGCCCGACAGAGCCCGACAGAGCCCGACAGGGCCCGACAGGGAACAGTAGAGCCCAGTAGAGCCCGACAGAGCCCGACAGAGCCCAGTAGAGCCCGACAGAGCCCGACAGAGCCCGACAGGGCCCGACAGGGCCCGACAGGGCTCGACAGGGAACAGTAGAGCCCAGTAGAGCCTGACAGAGGCCGACAGAGCCCGACAGAGCCCGACAGGGCCCGACAGAGCCCGACAGAGCCCGACAGAGCCCGACAGGGCCCGACAGAGCCCGACAGGGCCTGACAGAGCCCGACAGATCCCGACAGAGCCCGACAGGGCCCGACAGGGCCCAGTAGAGCCCGACAGAGCCCGACAGAGCCCGACAGAGCCCGACAGGGCCCGACAGAGCCCGACAGAGCCCAGTAGAGCCCGACAGAGCCCGACAGAGCCCGACAGAGCCCGACAGAACCCGACAGAGCCCAGTAGAGCCCGACAGAGCCCGACAGAGCCCGACAGAGCCCGACAGAGCCCGACAGAGCCCGACAGGGCCCTACAGAGCCCGACAGAGCCCGACAGGGCCCAGTAGAGCCCGACAGGGCCCGACAGAGCCCGACAGAGCCCGACAGGGACCGACAGGGCCCGACAGGGCCTGACAGAGCCCGACAGAGCCCGACAGGGCCCGACAGGGCCCAGTAGAGCTCGACAGAGCCCGACAGAGCCCAGTAGAGCCCGACAGGTCCCGACAGAGCCCGACAGGGCCCAATAGAGAACGACAGAGCCCGACAGAGCCCGACAGGGCCCGACAGGGCCCGACAGGGCCCGACAGGGAACAGTAGAGCCCAGAAGAGCCCGACAGAGCCCGACAGAGCCCGACAGAGCCGGACAGAGCCCGACAGGGCCCAGTAGAGCCCGACAGAGCCCGACAGAGCCCGACAGAGCCCGACAGGGCCCGACAGAGCCCGACAGAGCCCAGTAGAGCCCGACAGAGCCCGACAGAGCCCGACAGAGCCCGACAGAACCCGACAGAGCCCGACAGAGCCCAGTAGAGCCCGACAGAGCCCGACAGAGCCCGACAGAGCCCGACAGGGCCCGACAGGGCCCGACAGGGCCCAGTAGAGCCCAACAGAGCCCGACAGAGCCGGACAGGGCCCAGTAGAGCCCGACAGAGCCCGACAGAGCCCGACAGAGCCCAGTAGAGCCCGACAGAGCCCGACAGAGCCCGACAGGGCCCGACAGAGCCCGACAGGGCCCGACAGAGCCCGCCAGAGCCCAGTAGAGCCCGACAGAGCCCGACAGAGCCCGACAGGGCCCGACAGGGCCCGACAGAGCCCGACAGAACCCGACAGAGCCCGACAGAGCCCAGTAGAGCCCGACAGAGCCCGACAGAGCCCGACAGGGCCCGACAGGGCCCGACAGGGCCCGACAGGGCCCAGTAGAGCCCGACAGAGCCCGACAGAGCCCGACAGGGCCCGACAGAGCCCGACAGAGCCCGACAGGGCCCGACAGGGCCCAGTAGAGCCCGAAAGAGCCCGACAGAGCCCGACAGAGCCCGACAGGGCCCGACAGAGCCCGACAGAGCCCGACAGGGCCCGACAGAGCCCGACAGAGCCCAGTAGAGCCCGACAGAGCCCGACAGAGCCCGACAGAACCCGACAGAGCCCGACAGAGCCCAGTAGAGCCCAACAGAGCCCGACAGAGCCCAGTAGAGCCCAGTAGAGCCCGACAGAGCCCGACAGAGCCCGACAGAACCCGACAGAACCCGACAGAGCCCGACAGAGCCCAGTAGAGCCCGACAGAGCCCGACAGAGCCCGACAGAGCCCGACAGAGCCCGACAGGGCCCGACAGGGCCCAGTAGAGCCCGACAGAGCCCGACAGAGCCCGACAGGGCCCGACAGGGCCCGACAGAGCCCAACAGAGCCCAGTAGAGCCCGACAGAGCCCGACAGAGCCCGACAGGGCCCGACAGAGCCCGACAGAGCCCGACAGGGCCCGACAGAGCCCGACAGGGCCCGACAGAGCCCAGTTTAGCCCAGTAGAGACCGACAGAGCCCGACAGAGCCCGACAGAGCCCGACAGAATCCCGACAGAGCCCAACAGAGCCCGACAGGGCCCGACAGGGCCCGACAGGGCCCAGTAGAGCCCGACAGAGCCCGACAGAGCCCGACAGAGCCCGACAGGGCCCGACAGAGCCCGACAGAGCCCAGTAGAGCCCGACAGAGCCCGACAGGGCCCGACAGAGCCCAGTTTAGCCCAGTAGAGCCCGACAGAGCCCGACAGAGCCCGACAGAGCCCGACAGGGCCCGACAGGGCCCAGTAGAGCCCAGTAGAGCCCGACAGAGCCCAGTAGAGCCCGACAGAGCCCGACAGAGCCCGACAGAGCCCGACAGGGCCCGACAGAGCCCAGTAGAGCCCGACAGCGCCCGACAGAGCCCGACAGGGCCCGACAGGGCCCGACAGGGCCCGACAGAGAACAGTAGAGCCCAGTAGAGCCCGACAGAGCCCGACAGAGCCCGACAGAGCCCGACAGGGCCCGACAGGGCCCAGTAGAGCCCGACAGAGCCCGACAGAGCCCGACAGGGCCCAGTAGAGCCCGACAGAGCCCGACAGGGCCCGACAGAGCCCGACAGAGCCTGACAGGGCCCGACAGGGCCCGACAGAGCCCGACAGAGCCCGACAGGGCCCGACAGGGAACAGTAGAGCCCAGTAGAGCCCGACAGAGCCCGACAGAGCCCAGTAGAGCCCGACAGAGCCCGACAGAGCCCGACAGGGCCCGACAGGGCCCGACAGGGCTCGACAGGGAACAGTAGAGCCCAGTAGAGCCTGACAGAGCCCGACAGAGCCCGACATAGCCCGACAGGGCCCGACAGAGCCCGACAGAGCCCGACAGGGCCCGACAGAGCCCGACAGGGCCCGACAGAGCCCGACAGAGCCCGACAGAGCCCGACAGGGCCCGACAGGGCCCGACAGAGCCCGACAGAGCCCAGTAGAGCCCGACAGAGCCCGACAGAGCCCGACAGAGCCCGACAGGGCCCTACAGAGCCCGACAGAGCCCGACAGGGCCCAGTAGAGCCCGACAGGGCCCGATAGAGCCCGACAGAGCCCGACAGGGCCCGACAGGGCCCGACAGGGCCCGACAGAGCCCGACAGAGCCCGACAGGGCCCGACAGGGCCCAGTAAAGCCCGACAGAGCCCGACAGAGCCCGACAGAGCCCGACAGGGCCCGACAGAGCCCGACAGAGCCCGACAGGGCCCGACAGGGCCCAGTAGAGCTCGACAGAGCCCGACAGAGCCCAGTAGAGCCCGACAGAGCCCGACAGAGCCCGACAGAGCCCGACAGGGCCCGACAGGGCCCGACAGAGCCCGACAGGGCCCAATAGAGAACGACAGAGCCCGACAGAGCCCGACAGGGCCCGACAGGGCCCGACAGGGCCCGACAGGGAACAGTAGAGCCCAGAAGAGCCCGACAGAGCCCGACAGAGCCCGACAGAGCCGGACAGAGCCCGACAGGGCCCAGTAGAGCCCGACAGAGCCCGACAGAGCCCGACAGAGCCCGACAGGGCCCGACAGAGCCCGACAGAGCCCAGTAGAGCCCGACAGAGCCCGACAGAGCCCGACAGAGCCCGACAGAACCCGACAGAGCCCGACAGAGCCCAGTAGAGCCCGACAGAGCCCGACAGAGCCCGACAGAGCCCGACAGGGCCCGACAGGGCCCAGTAGAGCCCGACAGAGCCCGACAGAGCCGGACAGGGCCCAGTAGAGCCCGACAGAGCCCGACAGAGCCCGATAGAGCCCAGTAGAGCCCGACAGAGCCCGACAGAGCCCGACAGAGCCCGACAGGGCCCGACAGAGCCCGACAGGGCCCGACAGAGCCCGACAGAGCCCGACAGGGCCCGACAGAGCCCGACAGGGCCCGACAGAGCCCGACAGAGCCCAGTAGAGCCCGACAGAGCCCGACAGAGCCCGACAGGGCCCGACAGGGCCCGACAGAGCCCGACAGAACCCGACAGAGCCCGACAGAGCCCAGTAGAGCCCGACAGAGCCCGACAGAGCCCGACAGGGCCCGACAAAGCCCGACAGGGCCCGACAGGGCCCAGTAGAGCCCGACAGAGCCCGACAGAGCCCGACAGGGCCCGACAGAGCCCGACAGAGCCCGACAGGGCCGGACAGGGCCCAGTAGAGCCCGACAGAGCCCGACAGAGCCCGACAGAGCCCGACAGGGCCCGACAGGGCCCGACAGAGCCCGACAGAGCCCGACAGGGCCCGACAGGGCCCAGTAGAGCCCGACAGAGCCCGACAGAGCCCGACAGAGCCCAGTAGAGCCCGACAGAGCCCGCCAGAGCCCGACAGAGCCCGACAGGGCCCGACAGAGCCCGACAGGGCCCGACAGAGCCCGACAGAGCCCGACAGAGCCCGACAGGGCCCGACAGAGCCCGACAGGGCCCGACAGAGCCCGACAGAGCCCGACAGGGCCCGACAGAGCCCAGTAGAGCCCGACAGAGCCCGACAGAGCCCGACAGAACCCGACAGAGCCCGACAGAGCCCAGTAGAGCCCAACAGAGCCCGACAGAGTCCAGTAGAGCCCAGTAGAGCCCGACAGAGCCCGACAGAGCCCCACAGAACCCGACAGAACCCGACAGAGCCCAACAGAGCCCAGTAGAGCCCGACAGATCCCGACAGAGCCCGACAGAGCCCGACAGAGCCCGACAGGGCCCGACAGGGCCCAGTAGAGCCCGACAGATACCGACAGAGCCCGAAAGGGCCCGACAGAGCCCGACAGAGCCCAGTAGAACCCGACAGAGCCCGACAGAGCCCGACAGGGCCCGACAGAGCCCGACAGAGCCCGACAGAACCCGACAGAGCCCGACAGAGCCCGACAGAACCCGACAGAGCCCGACAGAGCCCAGTAGAGCCCAACAGAGCCCGACAGAGCCCAGTAGAGCCCAGTAGAGCCCGACAGAGCCCGACAGAGCCCGACAGAACCCGACAGAACCCGACAGAGCCCGACAGAGCCCAGTAGAGCCCGACAGATCCCGACAGAGCCCGACAGAGCCCGACAGAGCCCGACAGGGCCCGACAGGGCCCGACAGAGCCCGACAGAGCCCAACAGAGCCCAGTAGAGCCCGACAGATCCTGACAGAGCCCGACAGGGCCCGACAGAGCCCGACAGGGCCCGACAGAGCCCAGTTTAGCCCAGTAGAGACCGACAGAGCCCGACAGAGCCCGACAGAGCCCGACAGAATCCCGACAGAGCCCAACAGAGCCCGACAGGGCCCGACAGGGCCCGACAGGGCCCAGTAGAGCCCGACAGAGCCCGACAGAGCCCGACAGAGCCCGACAGGGCCCGACAGAGCCCGACAGAGCCCAGTAGAGCCCGACAGAGCCCGACAGGGCCCGACAGGGCCCGACAGAGCCCAGTTTAGCCCAGTAGAGCCCGACAGAGCCCGACAGAGCCCGACAGAGCCCGACAGGGCCCGACAGAGCCCAGTAGAGCCCGACAGAGCCCGACAGAGCCCGACAGAGCCCGACCGGGCCCGACAGGGAACAGTAGAGCCCAGTAGAGCCCGACAGAGCCCGACAGAGCCCGACAGAGCCCGACAGGGCCCGACAGAGCCCAGTAGAGCCCGACATAGCCCGACAGGGCCCGACAGAGCCCGACAGAGCCCGACAGAGCCCGACAGGGCCCGACAGGGCCCGACAGAGCCCGACAGAGCCCGAAAGGGCCCGACAGGGAACAGTAGAGCCCAGTAGAGACCGACAGAGCCCGACAGAGCCCAGTAGAGCCCGACAGAGCCCGACAGAGCCCGACAGGGCCCGACAGGGCCCGACAGGGCTCGACAGGGAACAGTAGAGCCCAGTAGAGCCTGACAGAGCCCGACAGAGCCCGACAGAGCCCGACAGTGCCCGACAGTGCCCGACAGGGCCCGACAGAGCCCGACAGAGCCCGACAGGGCCCGACAGGGCCCGACAGAGCCCAGTAGAGCCCGACAGAGCCCGACAGAGCTCGACAGAGCCCGACAGAGCCCGACAGAGCCCGACAGAGCCCGACAGGGCCCAGTAGAGCCCGACAGAGCCCGACAGAGCCCGAAAGAGCCCGACAGGGCCCGACAGGGCCCGACAGAGCCCGCCAGAGCCCGACAGGGCCCGACAGAGCCCGACAGAGCCCGACAGGGCCCGACAGGGCCCGACAGGGCCCGACAGAGCCCGACAGGGCCCGACAGGGCCCAGTAAAGCCCGACAGAGCCCGACAGAGCCCGACAGAGCCCGACAGAGCCCGACAGGGCCCAGTAGAGCCCGACAGAGCCCGACAGAGCCCAGTAGAGCCCGACAGAGCGCGACAGAGCCCGACAGAGCCCGACAGGGCCCGACAGGGCCCGACAGAGCCCAGTTTAGCCCAGTAGAGCCCGACAGAGCCCGACAGAGCCCGACAGAGCCCGACAGAGCCCAGTAGAGCCCGACAGAGCCCGACAGATCCCGACAGAGCCCGACAGAGCCCAGTAGAGCTCGAGAGAGCCCGACAGAGCCCGACAGAGCCCGACAGGGCCCGACAGGGCCCGACAGGGCCCGACAGAGAACAGTAGAGCCCAGTAGAGCCCGACAGAGCCCGACAGAGCCCGACAGAGCCCGACAGGGCCCGACAGGGCCCAGTAGAGCCCGACAGAGCCCGACAGAGCCCGACAGGGCCCAGTAGAGCCCGACAGAGCCCGACAGAGCCCGACAGAGTCCGACAGGGCCCGACAGGGCCCGACAGGGCCCGACAGGGCCCGACAGAGCCCGACAGAGCCCAGTAGAGCCTGACAGAGCCCGACAGAGCCCGACAGAGCCCGACAGAACCCGACAGAGCCCGACAGAGCCCAGTAGAGCCCGACAGAGCCCGACAGGGCCCGACAGAGCCCGACAGAGCCCGACAGGGCCCGACAGAGACCGACAGGGCCCGACAGAGCCCGACAGGGCCCGACAGAGCCCGACAGAGCCCGACAGGGCCCGACAGAGCCCGACAGAGCCCGACAGAGCCCGACAGGGCCCAGTAGAGACCGACAGGGCCCGACAGGGCCCGACAGGGCCCGACAGGTCCCGAGAGAGCCCGACAGGGCCCGACAGGGCCCGACAGAGCCCGACAGAGCCCGACAGGGCCCAGTAGAGCCCGACAGAGCCCGACAGGGCCCGACAGAGCCCGACAGAGCCCGACAGGGCCCGACAGGGCCCGACAGAGCCCGACAGAGCCCGACAGGGCCCAGTAGAGCCCGACAGAGCCCGACAGAGCCCGACAGAGCCCGACAGAGCCCGACAGGGCCCGACAGGGCCCGACAGAGCCCGACAGGGCCCGACAGAGCCCGACAGAGCCCAGTAGAGCCCGACAGAGCCCGACAGAGCCCGACAAAGCCCCACAGAGCCCGACAGGGCCCAGTAGAGCCCAGTAGAGCCCGACAGAGCCCAGTAGAGCCCGACAGAGCCCGACAGAGCCCGAAAGAGCCCGACAGGGCCCGACAGGGCCCGACAGAGCTCGACAGGGCCCTACAGAGCCCAACAGAGCCCAGTAGAGCCCGACAGATCCTGACAGAGCCCGACAGGGCCCGACAGAGCCCGACAGGGCCCGACAGAGCCCAGTTTAGCCCAGTAGAGACCGACAGAGCCCGACAGAGCCCGACAGAGCCCGACAGAATCCCGACAGAGCCCAACAGAGCCCGACAGGGCCCGACAGGGCCCGACAGGGCCCAGTAGAGCCCGACAGAGCCCGACAGAGCCCGACAGAGCCCGACAGAGCCCAGTAGAGCCCGACAGAGCCCGACAGGGCCCGACAGGGCCCGACAGAGCCCAGTTTAGCCCAGTAGAGCCCGACAGAGCCCGACAGAGCCCGACAGAGCCCGACAGGGCCCGACAGAGCCCAGTAGAGCCCGACAGAGCCCGACAGAGCCCGACAGAGCCCAAAAGGGCCCAACAGGGAACAGTAGAGCCCAGTAGAGCCCGACAGAGCCCGACAGAGCCCGACAGAGCCCGACAGGGCCCGACAGAGCCCAGTAGAGCCCGACATAGCCCGACAGGGCCCGACAGAGCCCGACAGAGCCCGACAGAGCCCGACAGGGCCCGACAGGGCCCGACAGAGCCCGACAGAGCCCGAAAGGGCCCGACAGGGAACAGTAGAGCCCAGTAGAGACCGACAGAGCCCGACAGAGCCCAGTAGAGCCCGACAGAGCCCGACAGAGCCCGACAGGGCCCGACAGGGCCCGACAGGGCTCGACAGGGAACAGTAGAGCCCAGTAGAGCCTGACAGAGCCCGACAGAGCCCGACAGAGCCCGACAGGGCCCGACAGAGCCCGACAGAGCCCGACAGAGCCCGACAGGGCCCGACAGGGCCCGACAGAGCCCAGTAGAGCCCGACAGAGCCCGACAGAGCCCGACAGAGCCCGACAGGGCCCGACAGAGCCCGACAGAGCCCGACAGGGCCCAGTAGAGCCCGACAGAGCCCGACAGAGCCCGAAAGAGCCCGACAGGGCCCGACAGGGCCCGACAGAGCCCGACAGAGCCCGACAGGGCCCGACAGGGCCCGACAGGGCCCGACAGAGCCCGACAGAGCCCGACAGGGCCCGACAGGGCCCAGTAAAGCCCGACAGAGCCCGACAGAGCCCGACAGAGCCCGACAGAGCCCGACAGGGCCCAGTAGAGCCCGACAGAGCACGACAGAGCCCGACAGAGCCCGACAGAGCGCGACAGAGCCCGACAGAGCCCGACAGGGCCCGACAGGGCCCGACAGAGCCCAGTTTAGCCCAGTAGAGCCCGACAGAGCCCGACAGAGCCCGACAGAGCCCGACAGAGCCCAGTAGAGCCCGACAGAGCCCGACAGATCCCGACAGAGCCCGACAGAGCCCAGTAGAGCCCGACAGAGCCCGACAGAGCCCGACAGAGCCCGAGAGGGCCCGACAGGGCCCGACAGGGCCCGACAGAGAACAGTAGAGCCCAGTAGAGCCCGACAGAGCCCGACAGAGCCCGACAGAGCCCGACAGGGCCCGACAGGGCCCAGTAGAGCCCGACAGAGCCCGACAGAGCCCGACAGGGCCCAGTAGAGCCCGACAGAGCCCGACAGAGCCCGACAGAGTCCGACAGGGCCCGACAGGGCCCGACAGGGCCCGACAGGGCCCGACAGAGCCCGACAGAGCCCAGTAGAGCCTGACAGAGCCCGACAGAGCCCGACAGGGCCCGACAGAACCCGACAGAGCCCGACACAGCCCAGTAGAGCCCGACAGAGCCCGACAGGGCCCGACAGAGCCCGACAGAGCCCGACAGGGCCCGACAGAGACCGACAGGGCCCGACAGAGCCCGACAGGGCCCGACAGAGCCCGACAGAGCCCGACAGGGCCCGACAGAGCCCGACAGAGCCCGACAGAGCCCGACAGGGCCCAGTAGAGCCCGACAGGGCCCGACAGGGCCCGACAGGGCCCGACAGGTCCCGAGAGAGCCCGACAGGGCCCGACAGGGCCCGACAGAGCCCGACAGAGCCCGACAGGGCCCAGTAGAGCCCGACAGAGCCCGACAGGGCCCGACAGAGCCCGACAGAGCCCGACAGGGCCCGACAGGGCCCGACAGAGCCCGACAGAGCCCGACAGAGCCCGACAGGGCCCAGTAGAGCCCGACAGAGCCCGACAGAGCCCGACAGAGCCCGACAGAGCCCGACAGGGCCCGACATAGCCCGAAAGGGCCCGACAGGGGCTGACAGAGCCCGACAGAGCCCAGTAGAGCCCGACAGAGCCCGACAGAGCCCGACAAAGCCCCACAGAGCCCGACAGGGCCCAGTAGAGCCCAGTAGAGCCCGACAGAGCCCAGTAGAGCCCGACAGAGCCCGACAGAGCCCGAAAGAGCCCGACAGGGCCCGACAGGGCCCGACAGAGCCCGACAGGGCCCTACAGGGCCCGACAGAGCCCGACAGGGCCCGACAGGGCCCGACAGAGCCCGACAGAGCCCGACAGGGCCCGACAGGGCCCAGTAAAGCCCGACAGAGCCCGACAGAGCCCGACAGAGCCCAGTACAGCCCGACAGAGCCCGACAGAGCCCAGTAGAGCCCAGTAGAGCCCGACAGAGCCCGACAGAGCCCGACAGAGCCCGACAGAACCCGACAGAGCCCAGTAGAGCCCGACAGGGCCCGACAGAGCCCGACAGAGCCCGACAGGGCCCGACAGGGCCCGACAGGGCCCAGTAGAGCCCGACAGAGCCCGACAGAGCCCGACAGGGCCCGACAGGGCCCGACAGAGCCAGACAGAGCCCAGTAGAGCCCGACAGCGCCTGACAGAGCCCGACAGAGCCCGACAGGGCCCGACAGAGCCCGACAGGGCCCGACAGAGCCCAGTTTAGCCCAGTAGAGCCCGACAGAGCCCGACAGAGCCCGACAGGGCCCGACAGAGCCCGACAGAGCCCAACAGGGCCCGACAGAGCCCAGTTTAGCCCAGTAGAGCCCGACAGAGCCCGACAGAGCCCGACACTGCCCGACAGAGCCCGACAGAGCCCGACAGGGCCCGACAGAGCCCGACAGAGCCCGACAGGGCCCGACAGGGCCCGACAGAGCCCGACAGAGCCGGACAGAGCCCGACAGGGCCCAGTAGAGCCCGACAGATCCCGACAGAGCCCGACAGGGCCCGACAGAGCCCGACAGAGCCCAGTAGAGCCCGACAGAGCCCGACAGAGCCCGACAGAGCCCGACAGAACCCGACAGAGCCCGACAGAGCCCAGTAGAGCCCGACAGAGCCCGACAGAGCCCGACAGAGCCCGACAGGGCCCGACAGGGCCCGACAGGGCCCAGTAGAGCCCGACAGAGCCCGACAGAGCCGGACAGGGCCCAGTAGAGCCCGACAGAGCCCGACAGAGCCCGACAGAGCCCAGTAGAGCCCGACAGAGCCCGACAGAGCCCGACAGAGCCCAAAAGGGCCCAACAGGGAACAGTAGAGCCCAGTAGAGCCCGACAGAGCCCGACAGAGCCCGACAGAGCCCGACAGGGCCCGACAGAGCCCAGTAGAGCCCGACATAGCCCGACAGGGCCCGACAGAGCCCGACAGAGCCCGACAGAGCCCGACAGGGCCCGACAGGGCCCGACAGAGCCCGACAGAGCCCGAAAGGGCCCGACAGGGAACAGTAGAGCCCAGTAGAGACCGACAGAGCCCGACAGAGCCCAGTAGAGCCCGACAGAGCCCGACAGAGCCCGACAGGGCCCGACAGGGCCCGACAGGGCTCGACAGGGAACAGTAGAGCCCAGTAGAGCCTGACAGAGCCCGACAGAGCCCGACAGAGCCCGACAGGGCCCGACAGAGCCCGACAGAGCCCGACAGAGCCCGACAGGGCCCGACAGGGCCCGACAGAGCCCAGTAGAGCCCGACAGAGCCCGACAGAGCCCGACAGAGCCCGACAGGGCCCGACAGAGCCCGACAGAGCCCGACAGGGCCCAGTAGAGCCCGACAGAGCCCGACAGAGCCCGAAAGAGCCCGACAGGGCCCGACAGGGCCCGACAGAGCCCGCCAGAGCCCGACAGGGCCCGACAGAGCCCGACAGAGCCCGACAGGGCCCGACAGGGCCCGACAGGGCCCGACAGAGCCCGACAGAGCCCGACAGGGCCCGACAGGGCCCAGTAAAGCCCGACAGAGCCCGACAGAGCCCGACAGAGCCCGACAGAGCCCGACAGGGCCCAGTAGAGCCCGACAGAGCACGACAGAGCCCAGTAGAGCCCGACAGAGCGCGACAGAGCCCGACAGAGCCCGACAGGGCCCGACAGGGCCCGACAGAGCCCAGTTTAGCCCAGTAGAGCCCGACAGAGCCCGACAGAGCCCGACAGAGCCCGACAGAGCCCAGTAGAGCCCGACAGAGCCCGACAGATCCCGACAGAGCCCGACAGAGCCCAGTAGAGCCCGACAGAGCCCGACAGAGCCCGACAGAGCCCGAGAGGGCCCGACAGGGCCCGACAGGGCCCGACAGAGAACAGTAGAGCCCAGTAGAGCCCGACAGAGCCCGACAGAGCCCGACAGAGCCCGACAGGGCCCGACAGGGCCCAGTAGAGCCCGACAGAGCCCGACAGAGCCCGACAGGGCCCAGTAGAGCCCGACAGAGCCCGACAGAGCCCGACAGAGTCCGACAGGGCCCGACAGGGCCCGACAGGGCCCGACAGAGCCCGACAGAGCCCAGTAGAGCCTGACAGAGCCCGACAGAGCCCGACAGGGCCCGACAGAACCCGACAGAGCCCGACACAGCCCAGTAGAGCCCGACAGAGCCCGACAGGGCCCGACAGAGCCCGACAGAGCCCGACAGGGCCCGACAGAGCCCGACAGGGCCCGACAGAGCCCGACAGAGCCCGACAGGGCCCGACAGAGCCCGACAGAGCCCGACTAGAGCCCGACAGGGCCCAGTAGAGCCCGACAGGGCCCGACAGGGCCCGACAGGGCCCGACAGGTCCCGAGAGAGCCCGACAGGGCCCGACAGGGCCCGACAGAGCCCGACAGAGCCCGACAGGGCCCAGTAGAGCCCGACAGAGCCCGACAGGGCCCGACAGAGCCCGACAGAGCCCGACAGGGCCCGACAGGGCCCGACAGAGCCCGACAGAGCCCGACAGAGCCCGACAGGGCCCAGTAGAGCCCGACAGAGCCCGACAGAGCCCGACAGAGCCCGACAGAGCCCGACAGGGCCCGACATAGCCCGAAAGGGCCCGACAGGGGCTGACAGAGCCCGACAGAGCCCAGTAGAGCCCGACAGAGCCCGACAGAGCCCGACAAAGCCCCACAGAGCCCGACAGGGCCCAGTAGAGCCCAGTAGAGCCCGACAGAGCCCAGTAGAGCCCGACAGAGCCCGACAGAGCCCGAAAGAGCCCGACAGGGCCCGACAGGGCCCGACAGAGCCCGACAGGGCCCTACAGGGCCCGACAGAGCCCGACAGGGCCCGACAGGGCCCGACAGAGCCCGACAGAGCCCGACAGGGCCCGACAGGGCCCAGTAAAGCCCGACAGAGCCCGACAGAGCCCGACAGAGCCCAGTACAGCCCGACAGAGCCCGACAGAGCCCAGTAGAGCCCAGTAGAGCCCGACAGAGCCCGACAGAGCCCGACAGAGCCCGACAGAACCCGACAGAGCCCAGTAGAGCCCGACAGGGCCCGACAGAGCCCGACAGAGCCCGACAGGGCCCGACAGGGCCCGACAGGGCCCAGTAGAGCCCGACAGAGCCCGACAGAGCCCGACAGGGCCCGACAGGGCCCGACAGAGCCAGACAGAGCCCAGTAGAGCCCGACAGCGCCTGACAGAGCCCGACAGAGCCCGACAGGGCCCGACAGAGCCCGACAGGGCCCGACAGAGCCCAGTTTAGCCCAGTAGAGCCCGACAGAGCCCGACAGAGCCCGACAGGGCCCGACAGAGCCCGACAGAGCCCAACAGGGCCCGACAGAGCCCAGTTTAGCCCAGTAGAGCCCGACAGAGCCCGACAGAGCCCGACACTGCCCGACAGAGCCCGACAGAGCCCGACAGGGCCCGACAGAGCCCGACAGAGCCCGACAGGGCCCGACAGGGCCCGACAGAGCCCGACAGAGCCGGACAGAGCCCGACAGGGCCCAGTAGAGCCCGACAGATCCCGACAGAGCCCGACAGGGCCCGACAGAGCCCGACAGAGCCCAGTAGAGCCCGACAGAGCCCGACAGAGCCCGACAGAGCCCGACAGAACCCGACAGAGCCCGACAGAGCCCAGTAGAGCCCGACAGAGCCCGACAGAGCCCGACAGAGCCCGACAGGGCCCGACAGGGCCCGACAGGGCCCAGTAGAGCCCGACAGAGCCCGACAGAGCCGGACAGGGCCCAGTAGAGCCCGACAGAGCCCGACAGAGCCCGACAGAGCCCAGTAGAGCCCGACAGAGCCCGACAGAGCCCGACAGAGCCCGACAGGGCCCGACAGAGCCCGACAGAGCCCGACAGGGCCCGACAGAGCCCGACAGGGCCCGACAGAGCCCGACAGGGCCCGACAGAGCCCGACAGAGCCCAGTAGAGCCCGACAGAGCCCGACAGAGCCCGACAGGGCCCGACAGGGCCCGACAGAGCCCGACAGAACCCGACAGAGCCCGACAGAGCCCAGTAGAGCCCGACAGAGCCCGACAGAGCCCGACAGGGCCCGACAGGGCCCGACAGGGCCCGACAGGGCCCAGTAGAGCCCGACAGAGCCCGACAGAGCCCGACAGGGCCCGACAGAGCCCGACAGAGCCCGACAGGGCCCGACAGGGCCCAGTAGAGCCCGACAGAGCCCGACAGAGCCCGACAGAGCCCGACAGGGCCCGACAGGGCCCGACAGAGCCCGACAGAGCCCGACAGGGCCCGACAGGGCCCAGTAGAGCCCGACAGAGCCCGACAGAGCCCGACAGAGCCCAGTAGAGCCCGACAGAGCCCGCCAGAGCCCGACAGAGCCCGACAGGGCCCGACAGAGCCCGACAGTGCCCGACAGAGCCCGACAGGGCCCGACAGAGCCCGACAGAGCCCGACAGGGCCCGACAGAGCCCAGTAGAGCCCGACAGAGCCCGACAGAGCCCGACAGAACCCGACAGAGCCCGACAGAACCCGACAGAGCCCGACAGAGCCCAGTAGAGCCCAACAGAGCCCGACAGAGCCCAGTAGAGCCCAGTAGAGCCCGACAGAGCCCGACAGAGCCCGACAGAACCCGACAGAACCCGACAGAGCCCGACAGAGCCCAGTAGAGCCCGACAGATCCCGACAGAGCCCGACAGAGCCCGACAGGGCCCGACAGGGCCCAGTAGAGCCCGACAGATCCCGACAGGGCCCGACAGGGCCCGACAGAGCCCGACAGAGCCCAGTAGAGCCCGACAGAGCCCGACAGAGCCCGACAGGGCCCGACAGAGCCCGACAGAGCCCAGTAGAGCCCGACAGAGCCCGACAGAGCCCGACAGAACCCGACAGAGCCCGACAGAGCCCAGTAGAGCCCAACAGAGCCCGACAGAGCCCAGTAGAGCCCAGTAGAGCCCGACAGAGCCCGACAGAGCCCGACAGAACCCGACAGAACCCGACAGAGCCCGACAGAGCCCAGTAGAGCCCGACAGATCCCGACAGAGCCCGACAGAGCCCGACAGAGCCCGACAGGGCCCGACAGGGCCCGACAGAGCCCGACAGAGCCCAACAGAGCCCAGTAGAGCCCGACAGATCCTGACAGAGCCCGACAGGGCCCGACAGAGCCCGACAGGGCCCGACAGAGCCCAGTTTAGCCCAGTAGAGACCG
Source organism: Caloenas nicobarica (assembly GCF_036013445.1). Lineage (NCBI taxonomy): Eukaryota > Metazoa > Chordata > Aves > Columbiformes > Columbidae > Caloenas > Caloenas nicobarica. The sequence goes on from NW_027017189.1 coordinate 168,109, forward strand.
ACAGAGCCCGACAGAGCCCGACAGAGCCCGACAGAATCCCGACAGAGCCCAACAGAGCCCGACAGGGCCCGACAGGGCCCGACAGGGCCCAGTAGAGCCCGACAGAGCCCGACAGAGCCCGACAGAGCCCGACAGAGCCCGACAGGGCCCGACAGAGCCCGACAGAGCCCAGTAGAGCCCGACAGAGCCCGACAGGGCCCGACAGGGCCCGACAGAGCCCAGTTTAGCCCAGTAGAGCCCGACAGAGCCCGACAGAGCCCGACAGAGCCCGACAGGGCCCAGTAGAGCCCAGTAGAGCCCGGCAGAGCCCAGTAGAGCCCGACAGAGCCCGACAGAGCCCGACAGAGCCCGACAGGGCCCGACAGGGCCCGACAGAGCCCAGTTTAGCCCAGTAGAGACCGACAGAGCCCGACAGAGCCCTACAGAGCCCGACAGAGCCCAGTAGAGCCCGACAGAGACCGACAGAGCCCGACAGAGCCCGACAGGGCCCGACAGGGCCCGACAGGGCCCGACAGAGAACAGTAGAGCCCAGTAGAGCCCGACAGAGCCCGACAGAGCCCGACAGAGCCCGACAGGGTCCGACAGGGCCCAGTAGAGCCCGACAGAGCCCGACAGAGCCCGACAGGGCCCAGTAGAGCCCGACAGAGCCCGACAGGGCCCGACAGAGCCCGACAGAGCCCGACAGGGCCCGACAGGGCCCGACAGAGCCCGACAGAGCCCGACAGGGCCCAGTGGAGCCCGACATAGCCCGACAGAGCCCGACAGAGCCCGACAGAGCCCGACAGGGCCCGACAGGGCCCGACAGAGCCCGACAGGGCCCGACAGGGCCCGACAGAGCCCGACAGAGCCCAGTAGAGCCTGACAGAGCCCGACAGAGCCCGACAGAGCCCGACAGAACCCGACAGAGCCCGACAGAGACCAGTAGAGCCCGACAGAGCCCGACAGGGCCCGACAGAGCCCGACAGAGCCCGACAGGGCCCGACAGAACCCGACAGAGCCCGACAGGGCCCGACAGAGCCCGACAGAGCCCGACTGAGCCCGACAGGGCCCAGTAGAGCCCGACAGGGCCCGACAGGGCCCGACAGAGCCCGACAAAGCCCGACAGAGCCCGAAAGGGCCCGTCAGGGCCCGACAGAGCCCGACAGAGCCCGACAGGGCCCAGTAGAGCCCGACAGAGCCCGACAGGGCCCGACAGAGCCCGATAGAGCCCGACAGGGCCCGACAGGGCCCGACAGAGCCCGACAGAGCCCGACAGAGCCCGACAGGGCCCAGTAGAGCGCGACAGAGCCCGACAGAGCCCGACAGAGCCCGACAGAGCCCGACAGGGCCCGACAGAGCCCGAAAGGGCCCGACAGGGGCTGACAGAGCCCGACAGAGCCCAGTAGAGCCCGACAGAGCCCGACAGAGCCCGACAAAGCCCCACAGAGCCCGACAGGGCCCAGTAGAGCCCAGTAGAGCCCGACAGAGCCCAGTAGAGCCCGACAGAGCCCGACAGAGCCCAGTAGAGCCCAGTAGAGCCCGACAGAGCCCGACAGAGCCCGACAGAGCCTGACAGAGCCCGACAGAGCCCAGTAGAGCCCGACGGAGCCCGACAGAGCCCGACAGAGCCCGACAGAGCCCGACAGGGCCCGACAGAGCAAGAAAGGGCCCGACAGGGCCGGACAGGGCCCGACAGAGCCCGACAGAGCCCGACAGGGCCCGACAGGGCCCAGAAGAGCCCGACAGAGCCCGACAGAGCCCAGTAGATCCCAGTAGAGCCCGACAGAGCCCGACAGAGCCCGACAGAGCCCGACAGAACCCGACAGAGCCCGACAGAGCCCAGTAGAGCCCGACAGAGCCCGACAGAGCCCGACAGGGCCCGACAGGGCCCGACAGGGAACAGTAGAGCCCAGTAGAGCCCGACAGAGCCCGACAGAGCCCGACAGAGCCCGACAGGGCCCGACAGGGCCCAGTAGAGCCCGACAGATCCCGACAGGGCCCGACAGAGCCCGACAGAGCCCGACAGAGCCCGACAGGGCCCGACAGGGCCCGACAGAGCCCGACAGAGCCCGACAGGGCCCGACAGGGAACAGTAGAGCCCAGTAGAGCCTGACAGAGCCCGACAGAGCCCAGTAGAGCCCGACAGAGCCCGACAGAGCCCGACAGGGCCCGACAGGGCCCGACAGGGCCCGACAGGGAACAGTAGAGCCCAGTAGAGCCTGACAGAGCCCGACAGAGCCCGACAGAGCCCGACAGGGCCCGACAGAGCCCGACAGGGCCCGACAGGGCCCGACAGAGCCCGACAGAGCCCAGTAGAGCCCGACAGAGCCTGACAGAGCCCGACAGAGCCCGACAGGGCCCGACAGAGCCCGACAGGGCCCGACAGAGCCCGACAGAGCCCGACAGGGCCCAGTAGAGCCCGACAGAGCCCGACAGAGCCCGACTGAGCCCGAAAGAGCCCGACAGGGCCCGACAGGGCCCGACAGAGCCCGACAGGGCCCGACAGAGCCCGACAGAGCCCGACAGAGCCCGACAGGGCCCGACAGGGCCCGACAGGGCCCGACAGACCCCGACAGGGCCCGACAGGGCCCGACAGGGCCCAGTAAAGCCCGACAGAGCCCGACAGAGCCCGACAGAGCCCGACAGGGCCCGACAGAGCCCGACAGAGCCCGACAGAGCCCGACAGGGCCCGACAGGGCCCAGTAGAGCCCGACAGAGCCCGACAGAGCCCAGTAGAGCCCGACAGAGCCCGACAGAGCCCGACAGAGCCCGACAGGGCCCGACAGGGCCCGACAGGGCCCGACAGAGCCCGACAGGGCCCAGTAGAGAACGACAGAGCCCGACAGAGCCCGACAGGGCCCGACAGGGCCCGACAGGGCCCGACAGGGAACAGTAGAGCCCAGTAGAGCCCGACAGAGCCCGACAGAGCCCGACAGAGCCCGACAGGGCCCAGTAGAGCCCGACAGAGCCCGACAGAGCCCGACAGGGCCCGACAGAGCCCGACAGGGCCCGACAGAGCCCGACAGAGCCCGACAGAGCCCGACAGAGCCCGACAGAGCCCGACAGGGCCCGACAGAGCCCGACAGAGCCCGACAGAGCCCGACAGGGCCCGACAGGGCCCAGTAGAGCCCGACAGAGCCCGACAGAGCCCAGTAGAGCCCGACAGAGCCCGACAGAGCCCGACAGAGCCCGACAGGGCCCGACAGGGCCCGACAGGGCCCGACAGAGCCCGACAGGGCCCAGTAGAGAACGACAGAGCCCGACAGAGCCCGACAGGGCCCGACAGGGCCCGACAGGGCCCGACAGGGAACAGTAGAGCCCAGTAGAGCCCGACAGAGCCCGACAGAGCCCGACAGAGCCCGACAGGGCCCAGTAGAGCCCGACAGAGCCCGACAGAGCCCGACAGGGCCCGACAGAGCCCGACAGAGCCCAGTAGAGCCCGACAGAGCCCGACAGAGCCCGACAGAGCCCGACAGAATCCGACAGAGCCCGACAAAGCCCAGTAGAGCCCAACAGAGCCCGACAGAGCCCGACAGGGCCCGACAGGGCCCGACAGGGCCCAGTAGAGCCCGACAGAGCCCGACAGAGCCCGACAGGGCCCGACAGAGCCCAACAGGGCCCAGTAGAGCCCGACAGAGCCCGACAGAGCCCGACAGGGCCCGACAGGGCCCGACAGGGCACGACAGAGCCCGACACAGCCCGACAGGGCCCGACAGAGCCCGACAGAGCCCAGTAGAGCCCAACAGAGCCCGACAGAGCCCAGTAGAGCACAGTAGAGCCCGACAGAGCCCGACAGAGCCCGACAGAGCCCGACAGAACCCGACAGAGCCCGACAGAGCCCAGTAGAGCCCGACAGAGCCCGACAGAGCCCGACAGGGCCCGACAGGGCCCGACAGGGCCCAGTAGAGCCCGACAGAGCCCGACAGAGCCCGACAGAGCCCGACAGGACCCGACAGGGCCCGACAGAGCCCGACAGGGCCCGACAGAGCCCAGTTTAGATCAGTAGAGCCCGACAGAGCCCGACAGAGCCCGACAGGGCCCGACAGAGCCCGACAGAGCCCGACAGGGCCCGACAGAGCCCAGTTTAGCCCAGTAGAGCCCGACAGAGCCCGACAGAGCCCAACAGAGCCCGACACAGCCCGACAGGGCCCGACAGGGCCCAACAGAGCCCGACAGGGCCCGACAGAGCCCGACAGAGCCCGACAGGGCCCGACAGGCCCCAGTAGAGCCCGACAGAGCCCGACAGAGCCCAGTAGAGCCCAGTAGAGCCCGACAGAGCCCGACAGAGCCCGACAGAGCCCGACAGAACCCGACAGAGCCCGACAGAGCCCAGTAGAGCCCGACAGAGCCCGACAGGGCCCGACAGAGCCCAGTTTAGCCCAGTAGAGCCCGACAGAGCCCGACAGAGCCCAACAGAGCCCGACACAGCCCGACAGGGCCCGACAGGGCCCGACAGAGCCCGACAGGGCCGGACAGAGCCCGACAGAGCCCGACAGGGCCCGACAGGGCCCAGTAGAGCCCGACAGAGCCTGACAGAGCCCAGTAGAGCCCAGTAGAGCCCGACAGAGCCCGACATAGCCCGACAGAGCCCGACAGAACCCGAGAGAGCCCGACAGAGCCCAGTAGAGCCCGACAGAGCCCGACAGAGCCCGACAGAGCCCGACAGAGCCCGACAGGGCCCGACAGGGCCCAACAGGGCCCAGGAGAGCCCGACAGAGCCCGACAGAGCCCAGTAGAGCCCAGCAGAGCCCGACAGAGCCCGACAGAGCCCGACAGAGCCTGACAGAGCCCGACAGGGCCCGACAGAGCCCGTCAGAGCCCGACAGAGCCCGACAGAGCCTGACAGAGCCCAGTAGAGCCCGACAGAGCCCGACAGAGCCCGACAGAGCCCGACAGGGCCCGACAGGGCCCAGTAGAGCCCGACAGAGCCCGACAGAGCCCAGTAGAGACCAGTAGAGCCCGACATAGCCCGACAGAGCCCGACAGAGCCCGACAGAACCCGACAGAGCCCGACAGAGCCCAGTAGATCCCGACAGAGCCCGACAGAGCCCGACAGAGCCCGACAGGGCCCGACAGGGCCCGACAGGGCCCAGTAGAGCCCGACAGAGCCCGACAGAGCCCGACAGAGCCCGACAGGGCCCGACAGGGCCCGACAGAGCCCGACAGGGCCCGACAGAGCAAGAAAGGGCCCGACAGGGCCGGACAGGGCCCGACAGAGCCCGACAGAGCCCGACAGACCCCAGTAGAGCCCGACGGAGCCCGACAGAGCCCGACAGAGCCCGACAGAGCCCGACAGGGCCCGACAGAGCAAGAAAGGGCCCGACAGGGCCGGACAGGGCCCGACAGAGCCCGACAGAGCCCGACAGGGCCCGACAGGGCCCAGAAGAGCCCGACAGAGCCCGACAGAGCCCAGTAGATCCCAGTAGAGCCCGACAGAGCCCGACAGAGCCCGACAGAGCCCGACAGAACCCGACAGAGCCCGACAGAGTCCAGTAGAGCCCGACAGAGCCCGACAGAGCCCGACAGGGCCCGACAGGGCCCGACAGGGAACAGTACAGCCCAGTAGAGCCCCACAGAGCCCGACAGAGCCCGACAGAGCCCGACAGGGCCCGACAGGGCCCAGTAGAGCCCGACAGATCCCGACAGGGCCCGACAGAGCCCGACAGAGCCCGACAGAGCCCGACAGGGCCCGACAGGGCCCGACAGAGCCCGACAGAGCCCGACAGGGCCCGACAGGGAACAGTAGAGCCCAGTAGAGCCTGACAGAGCCCGACAGAGCCCAGTAGAGCCCGACAGAGCCCGACAGAGCCCGACAGGGCCCGACAGGGCCCGACAGGGCCCGACAGGGAACAGTAGAGCCCAGTAGAGCCTGACAGAGCCCGACAGAGCCCGACAGAGCCCGACAGGGCCCGACAGAGCCCGACAGGGCCCGACAGGGCCCGACAGAGCCCGACAGAGCCCAGTAGAGCCCGACAGAGCCTGACAGAGCCCAGTAGAGCCCAGTAGAGCCCGACAGAGCCCGACATAGCCCGACAGAGCCCGACAGAACCCGAGAGAGCCCGACAGAGCCCAGTAGAGCCCGACAGAGCCCGACAGAGCCCGACAGAGCCCGACAGAGCCCGACAGGGCCCGACAGGGCCCAACAGGGCCCAGGAGAGCCCGACAGAGCCCGACAGAGCCCAGTAGAGCCCAGCAGAGGCCGACAGAGCCCGACAGAGCCCGACAGAGCCTGACAGAGCCCGACAGGGCCCGACAGAGCCCGTCAGAGCCCGACAGAGCCCGACAGAGCCTGACAGAGCCCAGTAGAGCCCGACAGAGCCCGACAGAGCCCGACAGAGCCCGACAGGGCCCGACAGGGCCCAGTAGAGCCCGACAGAGCCCGACAGAGCCCAGTAGAGACCAGTAGAGCCCGACATAGCCCGACAGAGCCCGACAGAGCCCGACAGAACCCGACAGAGCCCGACAGAGCCCAGTAGAGCCCGACAGAGCCCGACAGAGCCCAACAGAGCCCGACAGGGCCCGACAGGGCCCGACAGGGCCCAGTAGAGCCCGACAGAGCCCGACAGAGCCCGACAGAGCCCGACAGGGCCCGACAGGGCCCGACAGAGCCCGACAGAGCCCGACAGAGCAAGAAAGGGCCCGACAGGGCCGGGCAGGGCCCGACAGAGCCCGACAGAGCCCGACAGAGCCCAGTAGAGCCCGACGGAGCCCGACAGAGCCCGACAGAGCCCGACAGAGCCCGACAGGGCCCGACAGAGCAAGAAAGGGCCCGACAGGGCCGGACAGGGCCCGACAGAGCCCGACAGAGCCCGACAGGGCCCGACAGGGCCCAGAAGAGCCCGACAGAGCCCGACAGAGCCCAGTAGATCCCAGTAGAGCCCGACAGAGCCCGACAGAGCCCGACAGAGCCCGACAGAACCCGACAGAGCCCGACAGAGCCCAGTAGAGCCCGACAGAGCCCGACAGAGCCCGACAGGGCCCGACAGGGCCCGACAGGGAACAGTAGAGCCCAGTAGAGCCCCACAGAGCCCGACAGAGCCCGACAGAGCCCGACAGGGCCCGACAGGGCCCAGTAGAGCCCGACAGATCCCGACAGGGCCCGACAGAGCCCGAGAGAGCCCGACAGAGCCCGACAGGGCCCGACAGGGCCCGACAGAGCCCGACAGAGCCCGACAGGGCCCGACAGGGAACAGTAGAGCCCAGTAGAGCCTGACAGAGCCCGACAGAGACCAGTAGAGCCCGACAGAGCCGGACAGAGCCCGACAGGGCCCGACAGGGCCCGACAGGGCCCGACAGGGAACAGTAGAGCCCAGTAGAGCCTGACAGAGCCCGACAGAGCCCGACAGAGCCCGACAGGGCCCGACAGAGCCCGACAGGGCCCGACAGGGCCCGACAGAGCCCGACAGAGCCCAGTAGAGCCCGACAGAGCCTGACAGAGCCCGACAGAGCCCGACAGGGCCCGACAGAGCCCGACAGAGCCCGACAGGGCCCAGTAGAGCCCGACAGAGCCCGACAGAGCCCGACTGAGCCCGAAAGAGCCCGACAGGGCCCGACAGGGCCCGACAGAGCCCGACAGAGCCCGACAGAGCCCGACAGAGCCCGACAGGGCCCGACAGGGCCCGACAGGGCCCGACAGACCCCGACAGGGCCCGACAGGGCCCGACAGGGCCCAGTAAAGCCCGACAGAGCCCGACAGAGCCCGACAGAGCCCGACAGGGCCCGACAGAGCCCGACAGAGCCCGACAGAGCCCGACAGGGCCCGACAGGGCCCAGTAGAGCCCGACAGAGCCCGACAGAGCCCAGTAGAGCCCGACAGAGCCCGACAGAGCCCGACAGAGCCCGACAGGGCCCGACAGGGCCCGACAGGGCCCGACAGAGCCCGACAGGGCCCAGTAGAGAACGACAGAGCCCGACAGAGCCCGACAGGGCCCGACAGGGCCCGACAGGGCCCGACAGGGAACAGTAGAGCCCAGTAGAGCCCGACAGAGCCCGATAGAGCCCGACAGAGCCCGACAGAGCCCGACAGGGCCCAGTAGAGCCCGACAGAGCCCGACAGAGCCCGACAGGGCCCGACAGAGCCCGACAGAGCCCAGTAGAGCCCGACAGAGCCCGACAGAGCCCGACAGAGCCCGACAGAATCCGACAGAGCCCGACAAAGCCCAGTAGAGCCCGACAGAGCCCGACAGAGCCCGACAGGGCCCGACAGGGCCCGACAGGGCCCAGTAGAGCCCGACAGAGCCCGACAGAGCCCGACAGGGCCCGACAGAGCCCAACAGGGCCCAGTAGAGCCCGACAGAGCCCGACAGAGCCCGACAGGGCCCGACAGGGCCCGACAGGGCACGACAGAGCCCGACACAGCCCGACAGGGCCCGACAGAGCCCGACAGGGCCCGACAGAGCCCGACAGAGCCCAGTAGAGCCCGACAGAGCCCGACAGAGCCCGACAGAACCCGACAGAGCCCGACAGAGCCCAGTAGAGCCCAACAGAGCCCGACAGAGCCCAGTAGAGCACAGTAGAGCCCGACAGAGCCCGACAGAGCCCGACAGAGCCCGACAGAACCCGACAGAGCCCGACAGAGCCCAGTAGAGCCCGACAGAGCCCGACAGAGCCCGACAGGGCCCGACAGGGCCCGACAGGGCCCAGTAGAGCCCGACAGAGCCCGACAGTGCCCGACAGAGCCCGACAGGACCCGACAGGGCCCGACAGAGCCCGACAGGGCCCGACAGAGCCCAGTTTAGATCAGTAGAGCCCGACAGAGCCCGACAGAGCCCGACAGGGCCCGACAGAGCCCAGTTTAGCCCAGTAGAGCCCGACAGAGCCCGACAGAGCCCAACAGAGCCCGACACAGCCCGACAGGGCCCGACAGGGCCCAACAGAGCCCGACAGGGCCCGACAGAGCCCGACAGAGCCCGACAGGGCCCGACAGGCCCCAGTAGAGCCCGACAGAGCCCGACAGAGCCCAGTAGAGCCCAGTAGAGCCCGACAGAGCCCGACAGAGCCCGACAGAGCCCGACAGAACCCGACAGAGCCCGACAGAGCCCAGTAGAGCCCGACAGAGCCCGACAGGGCCCGACAGAGCCCAGTTTAGCCCAGTAGAGCCCGACAGAGCCCGACAGAGCCCAACAGAGCCCGACACAGCCCGACAGGGCCCGACAGGGCCCGACAGAGCCCGACAGGGCCGGACAGAGCCCGACAGAGCCCGACAGGGCCCGACAGGGCCCAGTAGAGCCCGACAGAGCCTGACAGAGCCCAGTAGAGCCCAGTAGAGCCCGACAGAGCCCGACATAGCCCGACAGAGCCCGACAGAACCCGAGAGAGCCCGACAGAGCCCAGTAGAGCCCGACAGAGCCCGACAGAGCCCGACAGAGCCCGAGAGAGCCCGACAGGGCCCGACAGGGCCCAACAGGGCCCAGGAGAGCCCGACAGAGCCCGACAGAGCCCAGTAGAGCCCAGCAGAGCCCGACAGAGCCCGACAGAGCCCGACAGAGCCTGACAGAGCCCGACAGGGCCCGACAGAGCCCGTCAGAGCCCGACAGAGCCCGACAGAGCCTGACAGAGCCCAGTAGAGCCCGACAGAGCCCGACAGAGCCCGACAGAGCCCGACAGGGCCCGACAGGGCCCAGTAGAGCCCGACAGAGCCCGACAGAGCCCAGTAGAGACCAGTAGAGCCCGACATAGCCCGACAGAGCCCGACAGAGCCCGACAGAACCCGACAGAGCCCGACAGAGCCCAGTAGAGCCCGACAGAGCCCGACAGAGCCCGACAGAGCCCGACAGGGCCCGACAGGGCCCGACAGGGCCCAGTAGAGCCCGACAGAGCCCGACAGAGCCCGACAGAGCCCGACAGGGCCCGACAGGGCCCGACAGAGCCCGACAGGGCCCGACAGGGCCCGACAGAGCCCGACAGAGCCCGACAGAACCCGACAGAGCCCGACAGAGCCCAGTAGAGCCCGACAGAGCCCGACAGGGCCCGACAGAGCCCAGTTTAGCCCAGTAGAGCCCGACAGAGCCCGACAGAGCCCAACAGAGCCCGACACAGCCCGACAGGGCCCGACAGGGCCCGACAGAGCCCGACAGGGCCGGACAGAGCCCGACAGAGCCCGACAGGGCCCGACAGGGCCCAGTAGAGCCCGACAGAGCCTGACAGAGCCCAGTAGAGCCCAGTAGAGCCCGACAGAGCCCGACATAGCCCGACAGAGCCCGACAGAACCCGAGAGAGCCCGACAGAGCCCAGTAGAGCCCGACAGAGCCCGACAGAGCCCGACAGAGCCCGAGAGAGCCCGACAGGGCCCGACAGGGCCCAACAGGGCCCAGGAGAGCCCGACAGAGCCCGACAGAGCCCAGTAGAGCCCAGCAGAGCCCGACAGAGCCCGACAGAGCCCGACAGAGCCTGACAGAGCCCGACAGGGCCCGACAGAGCCCGTCAGAGCCCGACAGAGCCCGACAGAGCCTGACAGAGCCCAGTAGAGCCCGACAGAGCCCGACAGAGCCCGACAGAGCCCGACAGGGCCCGACAGGGCCCAGTAGAGCCCGACAGAGCCCGACAGAGCCCAGTAGAGACCAGTAGAGCCCGACATAGCCTGACAGAGCCCGACAGAGCCCGACAGAACCCGACAGAGCCCGACAGAGCCCAGTAGAGCCCGACAGAGCCCGACAGAGCCCGACAGAGCCCGACAGGGCCCGACAGGGCCCGACAGGGCCCAGTAGAGCCCGACAGAGCCCGACAGAGCCCGACAGAGCCCGACAGGGCCCGACAGGGCCCGACAGAGCCCGACAGGGCCCGACAGAGCCCGACAGAGCCCAGTAGAGCCCGACAGAGCCCGACAGAGCCCGACAGAACCCGACAGAGCCCGACAGAGCCCAGTAGAGCCCAACAGAGCCCGACAGAGCCCAGTAGAGCACAGTAGAGCCCGACAGAGCCCGACAGAGCCCGACAGAGCCCGACAGAACCCGACAGAGCCCGACAGAGCCCAGTAGAGCCCGACAGAGCCCGACAGAGCCCGACAGGGCCCGACAGGGCCCGACAGGGCCCAGTAGAGCCCGACAGAGCCCGACAGTGCCCGACAGAGCCCGACAGGACCCGACAGGGCCCGACAGAGCCCGACAGGGCCCGACAGAGCCCAGTTTAGATCAGTAGAGCCCGACAGAGCCCGACAGAGCCCGACAGGGCCCGACAGAGCCCGACAGAGCCCGACAGGGCCCGACAGAGCCCAGTTTAGCCCAGTAGAGCCCGACAGAGCCCGACAGAGCCCAACAGAGCCCGACACAGCCCGACAGGGCCCGACAGGGCCCAACAGAGCCCGACAGGGCCCGACAGAGCCCGACAGAGCCCGACAGGGCCCGACAGGCCCCAGTAGAGCCCGACAGAGCCCGACAGAGCCCAGTAGAGCCCAGTAGAGCCCGACAGAGCCCGACAGAGCCCGACAGAGCCCGACAGAACCCGACAGAGCCCGACAGAGCCCAGTAGAGCCCGACAGAGCCCGACAGGGCCCGACAGAGCCCAGTTTAGCCCAGTAGAGCCCGACAGAGCCCGACAGAGCCCAACAGAGCCCGACACAGCCCGACAGGGCCCGACAGGGCCCGACAGAGCCCGACAGGGCCGGACAGAGCCCGACAGAGCCCGACAGGGCCCGACAGGGCCCAGTAGAGCCCGACAGAGCCTGACAGAGCCCAGTAGAGCCCAGTAGAGCCCGACAGAGCCCGACATAGCCCGACAGAGCCCGACAGAACCCGAGAGAGCCCGACAGAGCCCAGTAGAGCCCGACAGAGCCCGACAGAGCCCGACAGAGCCCGAGAGAGCCCGACAGGGCCCGACAGGGCCCAACAGGGCCCAGGAGAGCCCGACAGAGCCCGACAGAGCCCAGTAGAGCCCAGCAGAGCCCGACAGAGCCCGACAGAGCCCGACAGAGCCTGACAGAGCCCGACAGGGCCCGACAGAGCCCGTCAGAGCCCGACAGAGCCCGACAGAGCCTGACAGAGCCCAGTAGAGCCCGACAGAGCCCGACAGAGCCCGACAGAGCCCGACAGGGCCCGACAGGGCCCAGTAGAGCCCGACAGAGCCCGACAGAGCCCAGTAGAGACCAGTAGAGCCCGACATAGCCCGACAGAGCCCGACAGAGCCCGACAGAACCCGACAGAGCCCGACAGAGCCCAGTAGAGCCCGACAGAGCCCGACAGAGCCCGACAGAGCCCGACAGGGCCCGACAGGGCCCGACAGGGCCCAGTAGAGCCCGACAGAGCCCGACAGAGCCCGACAGAGCCCGACAGGGCCCGACAGGGCCCGACAGAGCCCGACAGGGCCCGACAGGGCCCGACAGAGCCCGACAGAGCCCAGTAGAGCCCGACAGAGCCCAGTAGATCCCGACAGAGCCCGACAGAGCCCGACAGAACCCGACAGAGCCCGACAGAATCCCGACAGAGCCCAACAGAGCCCGACAGGGCCCGACAGGGCCCGACAGGGCCCAGTAGAGCCCGACAGAGCCCGACAGAGCCCGACAGAGCCCGACAGGGCCCGACAGAGCCCGACAGAGCCCAGTAGAGCCCGACAGAGCCCGATAGGGCCCGACAGGGCCCGACAGAGCCCAGTTTAGCCCAGTAGAGCCCGACAGAGCCCGACAGAGCCCGACAGAGCCCGACAGATCCCGACAGAGCCCGATAGAGCCCAGTTTAGCCCAGTAGAGACCGACAGGCCCCAGTAGAGCCCAGTAGAGCCCGACAGAGCCCAGTAGAGCCCGACAGAGTCCGACAGAACCCGACAGAGCCCGACAGAGCCCGACAGAGCCCGACAGGGCCCGACAGGGCCCGACAGGGCCCAGTAGAGCCCGACAGAGCCCGACAGAGCCCGACAGAGCCCGACAGGGCCCGACAGGGCCCGACAGAGCCAGACAGAGCCCAGTAGAGCCCGACAGCGCCTGACAGAGCCCGACAGAGCCCGACAGGGCCCGACAGAGCCCGACAGGGCCCGACAGAGCCCAGTTTAGCCCAGTAGAGCCCGACAGAGCCCGACAGAGCCCGACAGAGCCCGACAGAGCCCGACAGGGCCCGACAGAGCCCAGTTTAGCCCAGTAGAGCCCGACAGAGCCCGACAGAGCCCGACAGAGCCCGACTGAGCCCGACAGGGCCCGACAGAGCCCGAAAGGGCCCGACAGGGCCCGACAGGGCCCGACAGAGCCCGACAGAGCCCGACAGGGCCCAGTAGAGCCCGACAGAGCCCGACAGAGCCCAGTAGAGCCCAGTAGAGCCCGACAGAGCCCGACAGGGCCCAGTAGAGCCCGACAGAGCCCGACAGGGCCCAGTAGAGCCCGACAGAGCCCGACAGAGCCCGACAGAACCCGACAGAGCCCGACAGAGCCCAGTAGAGCCCGACAGAGCCCGACAGGGCCCGACAGAGCCCAGTTTAGCCCAGTAGAGCCCGACAGAGCCCGACAGAGCCCAACAGAGCCCGACACAGCCCGACAGGGCCCGACAGGGCCCGACAGAGCCCGACAGGGCCGGACAGAGCCCGACAGAGCCCGACAGGGCCCGACAGGGCCCAGTAGAGCCCGACAGAGCCTGACAGAGCCCAGTAGAGCCCAGTAGAGCCCGACAGAGCCCGACATAGCCCGACAGAGCCCGACAGAACCCGAGAGAGCCCGACAGAGCCCAGTAGAGCCCGACAGAGCCCGACAGAGCCCGACAGAGCCCGAGAGAGCCCGACAGGGCCCGACAGGGCCCAACAGGGCCCAGGAGAGCCCGACAGAGCCCGACAGAGCCCAGTAGAGCCCAGCAGAGCCCGACAGAGCCCGACAGAGCCCGACAGAGCCTGACAGAGCCCGACAGGGCCCGACAGAGCCCGTCAGAGCCCGACAGAGCCCGACAGAGCCTGACAGAGCCCAGTAGAGCCCGACAGAGCCCGACAGAGCCCGACAGAGCCCGACAGGGCCCGACAGGGCCCAGTAGAGCCCGACAGAGCCCGACAGAGCCCAGTAGAGACCAGTAGAGCCCGACATAGCCCGACAGAGCCCGACAGAGCCCGACAGAACCCGACAGAGCCCGACAGAGCCCAGTAGAGCCCGACAGAGCCCGACAGAGCCCGACAGAGCCCGACAGGGCCCGACAGGGCCCGACAGGGCCCAGTAGAGCCCGACAGAGCCCGACAGAGCCCGACAGAGCCCGACAGGGCCCGACAGGGCCCGACAGAGCCCGACAGGGCCCGACAGGGCCCGACAGAGCCCGACAGAGCCCAGTAGAGCCCGACAGAGCCCAGTAGATCCCGACAGAGCCCGACAGAGCCCGACAGAACCCGACAGAGCCCGACAGAATCCCGACAGAGCCCAACAGAGCCCGACAGGGCCCGACAGGGCCCGACAGGGCCCAGTAGAGCCCGACAGAGCCCGACAGAGCCCGACAGAGCCCGACAGGGCCCGACAGAGCCCGACAGAGCCCAGTAGAGCCCGACAGAGCCCGATAGGGCCCGACAGGGCCCGACAGAGCCCAGTTTAGCCCAGTAGAGCCCGACAGAGCCCGACAGAGCCCGACAGAGCCCGACAGATCCCGACAGAGCCCGATAGAGCCCAGTTTAGCCCAGTAGAGACCGACAGGCCCCAGTAGAGCCCAGTAGAGCCCGACAGAGCCCAGTAGAGCCCGACAGAGTCCGACAGAACCCGACAGAGCCCGACAGAGCCCGACAGAGCCCGACAGGGCCCGACAGGGCCCGACAGGGCCCAGTAGAGCCCGACAGAGCCCGACAGAGCCCGACAGAGCCCGACAGGGCCCGACAGGGCCCGACAGAGCCAGACAGAGCCCAGTAGAGCCCGACAGCGCCTGACAGAGCCCGACAGAGCCCGACAGGGCCCGACAGAGCCCGACAGGGCCCGACAGAGCCCAGTTTAGCCCAGTAGAGCCCGACAGAGCCCGACAGAGCCCGACAGAGCCCGACAGAGCCCGACAGGGCCCGACAGAGCCCAGTTTAGCCCAGTAGAGCCCGACAGAGCCCGACAGAGCCCGACAGAGCCCGACTGAGCCCGACAGGGCCCGACAGAGCCCGAAAGGGCCCGACAGGGCCCGACAGGGCCCGACAGAGCCCGACAGAGCCCGACAGGGCCCAGTAGAGCCCGACAGAGCCCGACAGAGCCCAGTAGAGCCCAGTAGAGCCCGACAGAGCCCGACAGGGCCCAGTAGAGCCCGACAGAGCCCGACAGGGCCCAGTAGAGCCCGACAGAGCCCGACAGAGCCCGACTGAGCCCGAAAGAGCCCGACAGGGCCCGACAGAGCCCGACAGAGCCCGACAGGGCCCTACAGAGCCCGACAGAGCCCGACAGGGCCCAGTAGCACCCGACAGGGCCCGACAGAGCTCGACAGAGCCCGACAGGGCCCGACAGGGCCCGACAGGGCCCGACAGAGCCCGACAGAGCCCGACATTGCCCGACAGGGCCCAGTAAAGCCCGACAGAGCCCAACAGAGCCCGACAGAGCCCGACAGGGCCCGACAGAGCCCGACAGAGCCCGACAGGGCCCGACAGGGCCCAGTAGAGCTCGACAGAGCCCGACAGAGCCCAGTAGAGCCCGACAGAGCCCGACAGAGCCCGACAGAGCCCGACAGGGCCCGACAGGGCCCGACAGAGCCCGACAGGGCCCAATAGAGAACGACAGAGCCCGACAGAGCCCGACAGGGCCCGACAGGGCCCGACAGGGCCCGACAGGGAACAGTAGAGCCCAGAAGAGCCCGACAGAGCCCGACAGAGCCCGACAGAGCCGGACAGAGCCCGACAGGGCCCAGTAGAGCCCGACAGAGCCCGACAGAGCCCGACAGAGCCCGACAGGGCCCGACAGAGCCCGACAGAGCCCAGTAGAGCCCGACAGAGCCCGACAGAGCCCGACAGAGCCCGACAGAACCCGACAGAGCCCGACAGGGCCCGACAGAGCCCGACAGAGCCCGACAGGGCCCGACAGAGCCCAGTTTAGCCCAGTAGAGCCCGACAGAGCCCGACAGAGCCCAACAGAGCCCGACACAGCCCGACAGGGCCCGACAGGGCCCAACAGAGCCCGACAGGGCCCGACAGAGCCCGACAGAGCCCGACAGGGCCCGACAGGCCCCAGTAGAGCCCGACAGAGCCCGACAGAGCCCAGTAGAGCCCAGTAGAGCCCGACAGAGCCCGACAGAGCCCGACAGAGCCCGACAGAACCCGACAGAGCCCGACAGAGCCCAGTAGAGCCCGACAGAGCCCGACAGGGCCCGACAGAGCCCAGTTTAGCCCAGTAGAGCCCGACAGAGCCCGACAGAGCCCAACAGAGCCCGACACAGCCCGACAGGGCCCGACAGGGCCCGACAGAGCCCGACAGGGCCGGACAGAGCCCGACAGAGCCCGACAGGGCCCGACAGGGCCCAGTAGAGCCCGACAGAGCCTGACAGAGCCCAGTAGAGCCCAGTAGAGCCCGACAGAGCCCGACATAGCCCGACAGAGCCCGACAGAACCCGAGAGAGCCCGACAGAGCCCAGTAGAGCCCGACAGAGCCCGACAGAGCCCGACAGAGCCCGACAGAGCCTGACAGAGCCCGACAGAGCCCGACAGAGCCCGACAGAGCCCGACAGAGCCCGACAGGGCCCGACAGAGCCTGACAGAGCCCAGTAGAGCCCGACAGAGCCCGACAGAGCCCGACAGAGCCCGACAGGGCCCGACAGGGCCCAGTAGAGCCCGACAGAGCCCGACAGAGCCCAGTAGAGACCAGTAGAGCCCGACATAGCCCGACAGAGCCCGACAGAGCCCGACAGAACCCGACAGAGCCCGACAGAGCCCAGTAGAGCCCGACAGAGCCCGACAGAGCCCGACAGAGCCCGACAGGGCCCGACAGGGCCCGACAGGGCCCAGTAGAGCCCGACAGAGCCCGACAGAGCCCGACAGAGCCCGACAGGGCCCGACAGGGCCCGACAGAGCCCGACAGGGCCCGACAGAGCCCGACAGAGCCCGACAGGGCCCGACAGGGCCCGACAGAGCCCGACAGGGCCCGACAGGGCCCGACAGAGCCCGACAGAGCCCAGTAGAGCCCGACAGAGCCCAGTAGATCCCGACAGAGCCCGACAGAGCCCGACAGAACCCGACAGAGCCCGACAGAATCCCGACAGAGCCCAACAGAGCCCGACAGGGCCCGACAGAGCCCGACAGAGCCCGACAGAGCCCGACAGGGCCCGACAGAGCCCGACAGAGCCCAGTAGAGCCCGACAGAGCCCGATAGGGCCCGACAGGGCCCGACAGAGCCCAGTTTAGCCCAGTAGAGCCCGACAGAGCCCGACAGAGCCCGACAGAGCCCGACAGATCCCGACAGAGCCCGATAGAGCCCAGTTTAGCCCAGTAGAGACCGACAGGCCCCAGTAGAGCCCAGTAGAGCCCGACAGAGCCCAGTAGAGCCCGACAGAGTCCGACAGAACCCGACAGAGCCCGACAGAGCCCGACAGAGCCCGACAGGGCCCGACAGGGCCCGACAGGGCCCAGTAGAGCCCGACAGAGCCCGACAGAGCCCGACAGAGCCCGACAGGGCCCGACAGGGCCCGACAGAGCCAGACAGAGCCCAGTAGAGCCCGACAGCGCCTGACAGAGCCCGACAGAGCCCGACAGGGCCCGACAGAGCCCGACAGGGCCCGACAGAGCCCAGTTTAGCCCAGTAGAGCCCGACAGAGCCCGACAGAGCCCGACAGAGCCCGACAGAGCCCGACAGAGCCCAGTAGAGCCCGACAGAGCCCGACAGAGCCCAGTAGAGCCCGACAGAGCCCGACAGATCCCGACAGAGCCCGACAGATCCCGACAGAGCCCGACAGAGCCCGACAGAGCCCGACAGAGCCCAGTAGAGCCCAGTAGAGCCCGACAGAGCCCGACAGAGCCCGACAGAGCCTGACAGAGCCCGACAGAGCCCAGTAGAGCCCGACGGAGCCCGACAGAGCCCGACAGAGCCCGACAGGGCCCGACGGAGCCCGACAGAGCCCGACAGAGCCCGACAGGGCCCGACAGAGCCCAGTTTAGCCCAGTAGAGCCCGACAGAGCCCGACAGAGCCCGACAGAGCCCGACAGGGCCCGACAGAGCAAGAAAGGGCCCGACAGGGCCCGACAGGGCCCGACAGAGCCCGACAGATCCCGACAGGGCCCGACAGGGCCCAGAAGAGCCCGACAGAGCCCGACAGAGCCCAGTAGATCCCAGTAGAGCCCGACAGAGCCCGACAGAGCCCGACAGAGCCCGACAGAACCCGACAGAGCCCGACAGAGCCCAGTAGAGCCCGACAGAGCCCGACAGAGCCCGACAGAGCCCGACAGGGCCTGACAGGGAACAGTAGAGCCCAGTAGAGCCCGACAGAGCCCGACAGAGCCCGACAGAGCCCGACAGGGCCCGACAGGGCCCAGTAGAGCCCGACAGATCCCGACAGGGCCCGACAGAGCCCGACAGAGCCCGACAGAGCCCGACAGGGCCCGACAGGGCCCGACAGAGCCCGACAGAGCCCGACAGGGCCCGACAGGGAACAGTAGAGCCCAGTAGAGCCTGACAGAGCCCGACAGAGCCCAGTAGAGCCCGACAGAGCCCGACAGAGCCCGACAGGGCCCGACAGGGCCCGACAGGGCCCGACAGGGAACAGTAGAGCCCAGTAGAGCCTGACAGAGCCCGACAGAGCCCGACAGAGCCTGACAGGGCCCGACAGAGCCCGACAGGGCCCGACAGGGCCCGACAGAGCCCGACAGAGCCCGACAGAGCCCGACAGGGCCCGACAGAGCCCAGTAGAGGCCGACAAAGCCTGACAGAGCCCGACAGAGCCCGACAGGGCCCGACAGAGCCCGACAGAGCCCGACAGGGCCCAGTAGAGCCCGACAGAGCCCGACAGAGCCCGACTGAGCCCGAAAGAGCCCGACAGGGCCCGACAGGGCCCGACAGAGCCCGACAGGGCCCGACAGAGCCCGACAGAGCCCGACAGAGCCCGACAGGGCCCGACAGGGCCCGACAGGGCCCGACAGAGCCCGACAGGGCCCAGTAAAGCCCGACAGAGCCCGACAGAGCCCGACAGAGCCCGACAGGGCCCGACAGAGCCCGACAGAGCCCGACAGGGCCCGACAGGGCCCGACAGGGCCCAGTAGAGCCCGACAGAGCCCGACAGAGCCCAGTAGAGCCCGACAGAGCCCGACAGAGCCCGACAGAGCCCGACAGGGCCCGACAGGGCCCGACAGGGCCCGACAGAGCCCGACAGGGCCCAGTAGAGAACGACAGAGCCCGACAGAGCCCGACAGGGCCCGACAGGGCCCGACAGGGCCCGACAGGGAACAGTAGAGCCCAGTAGAGCCCGACAGAGCCCGACAGAGCCCGACAGAGCCCGACAGGGCCCAGTAGAGCCCGACAGAGCCCGACAGAGCCCGACAGGGCCCGACAGAGCCCGACAGAGCCCAGTAGAGCCCGACAGAGCCCGACAGAGCCCGACAGAGCCCGACAGAACCCGACAGAGCCCGACAAAGCCCAGTAGAGCCCGACAGAGCCCGACAGAGCCCGACAGAGCCCGACAGGGCCCGACAGGGCCCGACAGGGCCCAGTAGAGCCCGACAGAGCCCGACAGAGCCCGACAGGGCCCGACAGAGCCCAACAGGGCCCAGTAGAGCCCGACAGAGCCCGACAGAGCCCGACAGGGCCCGACAGGGCCCGACAGGGCACGACAGAGCCCGACACAGCCCGACAGGGCCCGACAGAGCCCGACAGGGCCCGACAGAGCCCGACAGAGCCCAGTAGAGCCCGACAGAGCCCGACAGAGCCCGACAGAACCCGACAGAGCCCGACAGAGCCCAGTAGAGCCCAACAGAGCCCGACAGAGCCCAGTAGAGCACAGTAGAGCCCGACAGAGCCCGACAGAGCCCGACAGAGCCCGACAGAACCCGACAGAGCCCGACAGAGCCCAGTAGAGCCCGACAGAGCCCGACAGAGCCCGACAGGGCCCGACAGGACCCGACAGGGCCCAGTAGAGCCCGACAGAGCCCGACAGAGCCCGACAGAGCCCGACAGGACCCGACAAGGCCCGACAGAGCCCGACAGGGCCCGACAGAGCCCAGTTTAGATCAGTAGAGCCCGACAGAGCCCGACAGAGCCCGACAGGGCCCGACAGAGCCCGAAAGAGCCCGACAGGGCCCGACAGAGCCCAGTTTAGCCCAGTAGAGCCCGACAGAGCCCGACAGAGCCCAACAGAGCCCGACACAGCCCGACAGGGCCCGACAGGGCCCAACAGAGCCCGACAGGGCCCGACAGAGCCCGACAGAGCCCGACAGGGCCCGACAGGCCCCAGTAGAGCCCGACAGAGCCCGACAGAGCCCAGTAGAGCCCAGTAGAGCCCGACAGAGCCCGACAGAGCCCGACAGAGCCCGACAGAACCCGACAGAGCCCGACAGAGCCCAGTAGAGCCCGACAGAGCCCGACAGGGCCTGACAGAGCCCAGTTTAGCCCAGTAGAGCCCGACAGAGCCCGACAGAGCCCGACAGGGCCCGACAGAGCCCAGTTTAGATCAGTAGAGCCCGACAGAGCCCGACAGAGCCCGACAGGGCCCGACAGAGCCCGACAGAGCCCGACAGGGCCCGACAGAGCCCAGTTTAGCCCAGTAGAGCCCGACAGAGCCCAACAGAGCCCAACAGAGCCCGACACAGCCCGACAGGGCCCGACAGGGCCCAACAGAGCCCGACAGGGCCCGACAGAGCCCGACAGAGCCCGACAGGGCCCGACAGGCCCCAGTAGAGCCCGACAGAGCCCGACAGAGCCCAGTAGAGCCCAGTAGAGCCCGACAGAGCCCGACAGAGCCCGACAGAGCCCGACAGAACCCGACAGAGCCCGACAGAGCCCAGTAGAGCCCGACAGAGCCCGACAGGGCCTGACAGAGCCCAGTTTAGCCCAGTAGAGCCCGACAGAGCCCGACAGAGCCCAACAGAGCCCGACACAGCCCGACAGGGCCCGACAGGGCCCGACAGAGCCCGACAGGGCCCGAGAGAGCCCGACAGAGCCCGACAGGGCCCGACAGGGCCCAGTAGAGCCCGACAGAGCCTGACAGAGCCCAGTAGAGCCCAGTAGAGCCCGACAGAGCCCGACATAGCCCGACAGAGCCCGACAGAACCCGAGAGAGCCCGACAGAGCCCAGTAGAGCCCGACAGAGCCCGACAGAGCCCGACAGAGCCCGACAGGGCCCGACAGGGCCCAACAGGGCCCAGGAGAGCCCGACAGAGCCCGACAGAGCCCAGTAGAGCCCAGCAGAGCCCGACAGAGCCCGACAGAGCCCGACAGAGCCTGACAGAGCCCGACAGGGCCCGACAGAGCCCGTCAGAGCCCGACAGAGCCCGACAGAGCCTGACAGAGCCCAGTAGAGCCCGACAGAGCCCGACAGAGCCCGACAGAGCCCGACAGGGCCCGACAGGGCCCAGTAGAGCCCGACAGAGCCCGACAGAGCCCAGTAGAGACCAGTAGAGCCCGACATAGCCCGACAGAGCCCGACAGAGCCCGACAGAACCCGACAGAGCCCGACAGAGCCCAGTAGAGCCCGACAGAGCCCGACAGAGCCCGACAGAGCCCGACAGGGCCCGACAGGGCCCGACAGAGCCCGACAGGGCCCGACAGGGCCCGACAGAGCCCGACAGAGCCCAGTAGAGCCCGACAGAGCCCGACAGAGCCCGACAGAACCCGACAGAGCCCGACAGAATCCCGACAGAGCCCAACAGAGCCCGACAGGGCCCGACAGGGCCCGACAGGGCCCAGTAGAGCCCGACAGAGCCCGACAGAGCCCGACAGAGCCCGACAGGGCCCGACAGAGCCCGACAGAGCCCAGTAGAGCCCGACAGAGCCCGATAGGGCCCGACAGGGCCCGACAGAGCCCAGTTTAGCCCAGTAGAGCCCGACAGAGCCCGACAGAGCCCGACAGAGCCCAACAGATCCCGACAGAGCCCGATAGAGCCCAGTTTAGCCCAGTAGAGACCGACAGGCCCCAGTAGAGCCCAGTAGAGCCCGACAGAGCCCAGTAGAGCCCGACAGAGTCCGACAGAACCCGACAGAGCCCGACAGAGCCCGACAGAGCCCGACAGGGCCCGACAGGGCCCGACAGGGCCCAGTAGAGCCCGACAGAGCCCGACAGAGCCCGACAGAGCCCGACAGGGCCCGACAGGGCCCGACAGAGCCAGACAGAGCCCAGTAGAGCCCGACAGCGCCTGACAGAGCCCGACAGAGCCCGACAGGGCCCGACAGAGCCCGACAGGGCCCGACAGAGCCCAGTTTAGCCCAGTAGAGCCCGACAGAGCCCGACAGAGCCCGACAGAGGCCGACAGAGCCCGACAGGGCCCGACAGAGCCCAGTTTAGCCCAGTAGAGCCCGACAGAGCCCGACAGAGCCCGACAGAGCCCGACTGAGCCCGACAGAGCCCGACAGGGCCCGAAAGGGCCCGACAGGGCCCGACAGGGCTCGACAGAGCCCGACAGAGCCCGACAGGGCCCGACAGGGCCCAGTAGAGCCCGACAGAGCCCGACAGAGCCCAGTAGAGCCCAGTAGAGCCCGACAGAGCCCGACAGGGCCCAGTAGAGCCCGACAGAGCCCGACAGGGCCCAGTAGAGCCCGACAGAGCCCGACAGAGCCCGACTGAGCCCGAAAGAGCCCGACAGGGCCCGACAGAGCCCGACAGAGCCCGACAGGGCCCTACAGAGCCCGACAGAGCCCGACAGGGCCCAGTAGAGCCCGACAGGGCCCGACAGAGCCCGACAGAGCCCGACAGGGCCCGACAGGGCCC
This sequence comes from Caloenas nicobarica, assembly GCF_036013445.1. Taxonomy (NCBI): domain Eukaryota; kingdom Metazoa; phylum Chordata; class Aves; order Columbiformes; family Columbidae; genus Caloenas; species Caloenas nicobarica. The sequence goes on from NW_027017189.1 coordinate 190,833, forward strand.
GACAGGGCCCGACAGAGCCCGACAGAGCCCGACAGGGCCCGACAGGGCCCAGTAAAGCCCGACAGAGCCCGACAGAGCCCGACAGAGCCCGACAGGGCCCGACAGAGCCCGACAGAGCCCGACAGGGCCCGACAGGGCCCAGTAGAGCTCGACAGAGCCCGACAGAGCCCAGTAGAGCCCGACAGAGCCCGACAGAGCCCGACAGAGCCCGACAGGGCCCGACAGGGCCCGACAGAGCCCGACAGGGCCCAATAGAGAACGACAGAGCCCGACAGAGCCCGACAGGGCCCGACAGGGCCCGACAGGGCCCGACAGGGAACAGTAGAGCCCAGAAGAGCCCGACAGAGCCCGACAGAGCCCGACAGAGCCGGACAGAGCCCGACAGGGCCCAGTAGAGCCCGACAGAGCCCGACAGAGCCCGACAGGGCCCGACAGATCCCGACAGAGCCCAGTAGAGCCCGACAGAGCCCGACAGAGCCCGACAGAGCCCGACAGAACCCGACAGAGCCCGACAGAGCCCAGTAGAGCCCGACAGAGCCCGACAGAGCCCGACAGAGCCCGACAGAGCCCGACAGGGCCCGACAGGGCCCAGTAGAGCCCGACAGAGCCCGACAGAGCCGGACAGGGCCCAGTAGAGCCCGACAGAGCCCGACAGAGCCCGACAGAGCCCAGTAGAGCCCGACAGAGCCCGACAGAGCCCGACAGAGCCCGACAGGGCCCGACAGAGCCCGACAGGGCCCGACAGAGCCCGACAGAGCCCGACAGGGCCCGACAGAGCCCGACAGGGCCCGACAGAGCCCGACAGAGCCCAGTAGAGCCCGACAGAGCCCGACAGAGCCCGACAGGGCCCGACAGGGCCCGACAGAGCCCGACAGAACCCGACAGAGCCCGACAGAGCCCAGTAGAGCCCGACAGAGCCCGACAGAGCCAGACAGAGCCCGACATGGCCCGACAGGGCCCGACAGGGCCCAGTAGAGCCCGACAGAGCCCGACAGAGCCCGACAGGGCCCGACAGAGCCCGACAGAGCCCGACAGGGCCCGACAGGGCCCAGTAGAGCCCGACAGAGCCCGACAGAGCCCGACAGAGCCCGACAGGGCCCGACAGGGCCCGACAGAGCCCGACAGGGACCGACAGGGCCCAGTAGAGCCCGACAAAGCCCGACAGAGCCCGACAGAGCCCAGTAGAGCCCGACAGAGCCCGCCAGAGCCCGCCAGAGCCCGACAGGGCCCGACAGAGCCCGACAGGGCCCGACAGAGCCCGACAGAGCCCGACAGAGCCCGACAGGGCCCGACAGAGCCCGACAGGGCCCGACAGAGCCCGACAGAGCCCGACAGGGCCCGACAGAGCCCAGTAGAGCCCGACAGAGCCCGACAGAGCCCGACAGAACCCGACAGAGCCCGACAGAGCCCAGTAGAGCCCAACAGAGCCCGACAGAGCCCAGGAGAGCCCAGTAGAGCCCGACAGAGCCCGACAGAGCCCGACAGAACCCGACAGAACCCGACAGAGCCCGACAGAGCCCAGTAGAGCCCGACAGATCCCGTCAGAGCCCGACAGAGCCCGACAGAGCCCGACAGGGCCCGACAGGGCCCAGTAGAGCCCGACAGATCCCGACAGGGCCCGACAGGGCCCGACAGAGCCCGACAGAGCCCAGTAGAGCCCGACAGAGCCCGACAGAGCCCGACAGGGCCCGACAGAGCCCGACAGAGCCCAGTAGAGCCCGACAGAGCCCGACAGAGCCCAGTAGAGCCCGACAGGGCCCGACAGGGCCCAGTAGAGCCCGACAGAGCCTGACAGAGCCCAGTAGAGCCCAGTAGAGCCCAGTAGAGCCCGACAGAGCCCGACATAGCCCGACAGAGCCCGACAGAACCCGAGAGAGCCCGACAGAGCCCAGTAGAGCCCGACAGAGCCCGACAGAGCCCGACAGAGCCCGACAGGGCCCGACAGGGCCCAACAGGGCCCAGGAGAGCCCGACAGAGCCCGACAGAGCCCAGTAGAGCCCAGCAGAGCCCGACAGAGCCCGACAGAGCCCGACAGAGCCTGACAGAGCCCGACAGGGCCCGACAGAGCCCGTCAGAGCCCGACAGAGCCCGACAGAGCCTGACAGAGCCCAGTAGAGCCCGACAGAGCCCGACAGAGCCCGACAGAGCCCGACAGGGCCCGACAGGGCCCAGTAGAGCCCGACAGAGCCCGACAGAGCCCAGTAGAGACCAGTAGAGCCCGACATAGCCCGACAGAGCCCGACAGAGCCCGACAGAACCAGACAGAGCCCGACAGAGCCCAGTAGAGCCCGACAGAGCCCGACAGAGCCCGACAGAGCCCAGTAGAGACCAGTAGAGCCCGACATAGCCCGACAGAGCCCGACAGAGCCCGACAGAACCAGACAGAGCCCGACAGAGCCCAGTAGAGCCTGACAGAGCCCGACAGAGCCCGACAGGGCCCGACAGAGCCCGACAGAGCCCGACAGGGCCCAGTAGAGCCCGACAGAGCCCGACAGAGCCCGACTGAGCCCGAAAGAGCCCGACAGGGCCCGACAGGGCCCGACAGAGCCCGACAGGGCCCGACAGAGCCCGACAGAGACCGACAGAGCCCGACAGGGCCCGACAGGGCCCGACAGGGCCCGACAGAGCCCGACAGGGCCCGACAGGGCCCAGTAAAGCCCGACAGAGCCCGACAGAGCCCGACAGAGCCCGACAGGGCCCGACAGAGCCCGACAGAGCCCGACAGGGCCCGACAGGGCCCGACAGGGCCCAGTAGAGCCCGACAGAGCCCGACAGAGCCCAGTAGAGCCCGACAGAGCCCGACAGAGCCCGACAGGGCCCGACAGGGCCCGACAGGGCCCGACAGAGCCCGACAGGGCCCAGTAGAGAACGACAGAGCCCGACAGAGCCCGACAGGGCCCGACAGGGCCCGACAGGGCCCGACAGGGAACAGTAGAGCCCAGTAGAGCCCGACAGAGCCCGACAGAGCCCGACAGAGCCCGACAGAGCCCGACAGGGCCCAGTAGAGCCCGACAGAGCCCGACAGAGCCCGACAGGGCCAGACAGAGCCCGACAGAGCCCAGTAGAGCCCGACAGAGCCCGACAGAGCCCGACAGAGCCCGACAGAACCCGACAGAGCCCGACAAAGCCCAGTAGAGCCCGACAGAGCCCGACAGAGCCCGACAGAGCCCGACAGGGCCCGACAGGGCCCGACAGGGCCCAGTAGAGCCCGACAGAGCCCGACAGAGCCCGACAGGGCCCGACAGAGACCAACAGGGCCCAGTAGAGCCCGACAGAGCCCGACAGAGCCCGACAGGGCCCGACAGGGCCCGACAGGGCACGACAGAGCCCGACACAGCCCGACAGGGCCCGACAGAGCCCGACAGGGCCCGACAGAGCCCGACAGAGCCCAGTAGAGCCCGACAGAGCCCGACAGAGCCCGACAGAACCCGACAGAGCCCGACAGAGCCCAGTAGAGCCCAACAGAGCCCGACAGAGCCCAGTAGAGCACAGTAGAGCCCGACAGAGCCCGACAGAGCCCGACAGAGCCCGACAGAACCCGACAGAGCCCGACAGAGCCCAGTAGAGCCCGACAGAGCCCGACAGAGCCCGACAGGGCCCGACAGGGCCCGACAGGGCCCAGTAGAGCCCGACAGAGCCCGACAGAGCCCGACAGAGCCCGACAGGACCCGACAAGGCCCGACAGAGCCCGACAGGGCCCGACAGAGCCCAGTTTAGATCAGTAGAGCCCGACAGAGCCCGACAGAGCCCGACAGGGCCCGACAGAGCCCGACAGAGCCCGACAGGGCCCGACAGAGCCCAGTTTAGCCCAGTAGAGCCCGACAGAGCCCAACAGAGCCCAACAGAGCCCGACACAGCCCGACAGGGCCCGACAGGGCCCAACAGAGCCCGACAGGGCCCGACAGAGCCCGACAGAGCCCGACAGGGCCCGACAGGCCCCAGTAGAGCCCGACAGAGCCCGACAGAGCCCAGTAGAGCCCAGTAGAGCCCGACAGAGCCCGACAGAGCCCGACAGAGCCCGACAGAACCCGACAGAGCCCGACAGAGCCCAGTAGAGCCCGACAGAGCCCGACAGGGCCTGACAGAGCCCAGTTTAGCCCAGTAGAGCCCGACAGAGCCCGACAGAGCCCAACAGAGCCCGACACAGCCCGACAGGGCCCGACAGGGCCCGACAGAGCCCGACAGGGCCCGAGAGAGCCCGACAGAGCCCGACAGGGCCCGACAGGGCCCAGTAGAGCCCGACAGAGCCTGACAGAGCCCAGTAGAGCCCAGTAGAGCCCGACAGAGCCCGACATAGCCCGACAGAGCCCGACAGAACCCGAGAGAGCCCGACAGAGCCCAGTAGAGCCCGACAGAGCCCGACAGAGCCCGACAGAGCCCGACAGAGCCCGACAGGGCCCGACAGGGCCCAACAGGGCCCAGGAGAGCCCGACAGAGCCCGACAGAGCCCAGTAGAGCCCAGCAGAGCCCGACAGAGCCCGACAGAGCCCGACAGAGCCTGACAGAGCCCGACAGGGCCCGACAGAGCCCGTCAGAGCCCGACAGAGCCCGACAGAGCCTGACAGAGCCCAGTAGAGCCCGACAGAGCCCGACAGAGCACGACAGAGCCCGACAGGGCCCGACAGGGCCCAGTAGAGCCCGACAGAGCCCGACAGAGCCCAGTAGAGACCAGTAGAGCCCGACATAGCCCGACAGAGCCCGACAGAGCCCGACAGAACCCGACAGAGCCCGACAGAGCCCAGTAGAGCCCGACAGAGCCCGACAGAGCCCGACAGAGCCCGACAGGGCCCGACAGGGCCCGACAGAGCCCGACAGGGCCCGACAGAGCCCAGTTTAGCCCAGTAGAGCCCGACAGAGCCCGACAGAGCCCGACAGAGCCCAACAGATCCCGACAGAGCCCGATAGAGCCCAGTTTAGCCCAGTAGAGCCCGACAGGGCCCAGTAGAGCCCGACAGAGCCCGACAGAGCCCGACAGGGCCCGACAGATCCCGACAGAGCCCAGTAGATCCCGACAGAGCCCGACAGAGCCCGACAGAGCCCGACAGAACCCGACAGAGCCCGACAGAGCCCAGTAGAGCCCGACAGAGCCCGACAGAGCCCGACAGAGCCCGACAGGGCCCGACAGGGCCCGACAGGGCCCAGTAGAGCCCGACAGAGCCCGACAGAGCCGGACAGGGCCCAGTAGAGCCCGACAGAGCCCGACAGAGCCCGACAGAGCCCAGTAGAGCCCGACAGAGCCCGACAGAGCCCGACAGAGCCCGACAGGGCCCGACAGAGCCCGACAGGGCCCGACAGAGCCCGACAGAGCCCGACAGGGCCCGACAGAGCCCGACAGGGCCCGACAGAGCCCGACAGAGCCCAGTAGAGCCCGACAGAGCCCGACAGAGCCCGACAGGGCCCGACAGGGCCCGACAGAGCCCGACAGAACCCGACAGAGCCCGACAGAGCCCAGTAGAGCCCGACAGAGCCCGACAGAGCCAGACAGAGCCCGACATGGCCCGACAGGGCCCGACAGGGCCCAGTAGAGCCCGACAGAGCCCGACAGAGCCCGACAGGGCCCGACAGAGCCCGACAGAGCCCGACAGGGCCCGACAGGGCCCAGTAGAGCCCGACAGAGCCCGACAGAGCCCGACAGAGCCCGACAGGGCCCGACAGGGCCCGACAGAGCCCGACAGGGACCGACAGGGCCCAGTAGAGCCCGACAAAGCCCGACAGAGCCCGACAGAGCCCAGTAGAGCCCGACAGAGCCCGCCAGAGCCCGCCAGAGCCCGACAGGGCCCGACAGAGCCCGACAGGGCCCGACAGAGCCCGACAGAGCCCGACAGAGCCCGACAGGGCCCGACAGAGCCCGACAGGGCCCGACAGAGCCCGACAGAGCCCGACAGGGCCCGACAGAGCCCAGTAGAGCCCGACAGAGCCCGACAGAGCCCGACAGAACCCGACAGAGCCCGACAGAGCCCAGTAGAGCCCAACAGAGCCCGACAGAGCCCAGGAGAGCCCAGTAGAGCCCGACAGAGCCCGACAGAGCCCGACAGAACCCGACAGAACCCGACAGAGCCCGACAGAGCCCAGTAGAGCCCGACAGATCCCGTCAGAGCCCGACAGAGCCCGACAGAGCCCGACAGGGCCCGACAGGGCCCAGTAGAGCCCGACAGATCCCGACAGGGCCCGACAGGGCCCGACAGAGCCCGACAGAGCCCAGTAGAGCCCGACAGAGCCCGACAGAGCCCGACAGGGCCCGACAGAGCCCGACAGAGCCCAGTAGAGCCCGACAGAGCCCGACAGAGCCCAGTAGAGCCCGACAGGGCCCGACAGGGCCCAGTAGAGCCCGACAGAGCCTGACAGAGCCCAGTAGAGCCCAGTAGAGCCCAGTAGAGCCCGACAGAGCCCGACATAGCCCGACAGAGCCCGACAGAACCCGAGAGAGCCCGACAGAGCCCAGTAGAGCCCGACAGAGCCCGACAGAGCCCGACAGAGCCCGACAGAGCCCGACAGGGCCCGACAGGGCCCAACAGGGCCCAGGAGAGCCCGACAGAGCCCGACAGAGCCCAGTAGAGCCCAGCAGAGCCCGACAGAGCCCGACAGAGCCCGACAGAGCCTGACAGAGCCCGACAGGGCCCGACAGAGCCCGATAGAGCCCAGTTTAGCCCAGTAGAGACCGACAGGCCCCAGTAGAGCCCAGTAGAGCCCGACAGAGCCCAGTAGAGCCCGACAGAGTCCGACAGAACCCGACAGAGCCCGACAGAGCCCGACAGAGCCCGACAGGGCCCGACAGGGCCCGACAGGGCCCAGTAGAGTCCGACAGAGCCCGACAGAGCCCGACAGAGCCCGACAGGGCCCGACAGGGCCCGACAGAGCCAGACAGAGCCCAGTAGAGCCCGACAGCGCCTGACAGAGCCCGACAGAGCCCGACAGGGCCCGACAGAGCCCGACAGGGCCCGACAGAGCCCAGTTTAGCCCAGTAGAGCCCGACAGAGCCCGACAGAGCCCGACAGAGCCCGACAGGGCCCGACAGAGCCCAGTTTAGCCCAGTAGAGCCCGACAGAGCCCGACAGAGCCCGACAGAGCCCGACTGAGCCCGACAGAGCCCGACAGGGCCCGAAAGGGCCCGACAGGGCCCGACAGGGCCCGACAGAGCCCGACAGAGCCCGACAGGGCCGACAGGGCCCAGTAGAGCCCGACAGAGCCCGACAGAGCCCAATAGAGCCCAGTAGAGCCCGACAGAGCCCGACAGGGCCCAGTAGAGCCCGACAGAGCCCGACAGGGCCCAGTAGAGCCCGACAGAGCCCGACAGAGCCCGACTGAGCCCGAAAGAGCCCGACAGGGCCCGACAGAGCCCGACAGAGCCCGACAGGGCCCTACAGAGCCCGACAGAGCCCGACAGGGCCCAGTAGAGCCCGACAGGCCCGACAGAGCCCGACAGAGCCCGACAGGGCCCGACAGGGCCCGACAGAGCCCGACAGAGCCCGACAGGGCCCGACAGGGCCCAGTAAAGCCCGACAGAGCCCGACAGAGCCCGACAGAGCCCGACAGGGCCCGACAGAGCCCGACAGAGCCCGACAGGGCCCGACAGGGCCCAGTAGAGCTCGACAGAGCCCGACAGAGCCCAGTAGAGCCCGACAGAGCCCGACAGAGCCCGACAGAGCCCGACAGGGCCCGACAGGGCCCGACAGAGCCCGACAGGGCCCAATAGAGAACGACAGAGCCCGACAGAGCCCGACAGGGCCCGACAGGGCCCGACAGGGCCCGACAGGGAACAGTAGAGCCCAGAAGAGCCCGACAGAGCCCGACAGAGCCCGACAGAGCCGGACAGAGCCCGACAGGGCCCAGTAGAGCCCGACAGAGCCCGACAGAGCCCGACAGAGCCCGACAGGGCCCGACAGAGCCCGACAGAGCCCAGTAGAGCCCGACAGAGCCCGACAGAGCCCGACAGAGCCCGACAGAACCCGACAGAGCCCGACAGAGCCCAGTAGAGCCCGACAGAGCCCGACAGAGCCCGACAGAGCCCGACAGGGCCCGACAGGGCCCGACAGGGCCCAGTAGAGCCCGACAGAGCCCGACAGAGCCGGACAGGGCCCAGTAGAGCCCGACAGAGCCCGACAGAGCCCGACAGGGCCCAGTAGAGCCCGACAGAGCCCGACAGAGCCCGACAGAGCCCGACAGGGCCCGACAGAGCCCGACAGGGCCCGACAGAGCCCGACAGAGCCCGACAGGGCCCGACAGAGCCCGACAGAGCCCAGTAGAGCCCGACAGAGCCCGACAGAGCCCGACAGGGCCCGACAGGGCCCGACAGAGCCCGACAGAACCCGACAGAGCCCGACAGAGCCAGTAGAGCCCGACAGAGCCCGACAGAGCCAGACAGAGCCCGACATGGCCCGACAGGGCCCGACAGGGCCCAGTAGAGCCCGACAGAGCCCGACAGAGCCCGACAGAGCCCGACAGAGCCCGACAGGGCCCGACAGGGCCCAGTAGAGCCCGACAGAGCCCGACAGAGCCCGACAGAGCCCGACAGGGCCCGACAGGGCCCGACAGAGCCCGACAGGGACCGACAGGGCCCAGTAGAGCCCGACAAAGCCCGACAGAGCCCGACAGAGCCCAGTAGAGCCCGACAGAGCCCGCCAGAGCCCGACAGAGCCCGACAGGGCCCGACAGAGCCCGACAGGGCCCGACAGAGCCCGACAGAGCCCGACAGAGCCCGACAGGGCCCGACAGAGCCCGACAGGGCCCGACAGAGCCCGACAGAGCCCGACAGGGCCCGACAGAGCCCAGTAGAGCCCGACAGAGCCCGACAGAGCCCGACAGAACCCGACAGAGCCCGACAGAGCCCAGTAGAGCCCAACAGAGCCCGACAGAGCCCAGTAGAGCCCAGTAGAGCCCGACAGAGCCCGACAGAGCCCGACAGAACCCGACAGAACCCGACAGAGCCCGACAGAGCCCAGTAGAGCCCGACAGATCCCGACAGAGCCCGACAGAGCCCGACAGAGCCCGACAGGGCCCGACAGGGCCCAGTAGAGCCCGACAGATCCCGACAGGGCCCGACAGGGCCCGACAGAGCCCGACAGAGCCCAGTAGAGCCCGACAGAGCCCGACAGAGCCCGACAGGGCCCGACAGAGCCCGACAGAGCCCAGTAGAGCCCGACAGAGCCCGACAGAGCCCGACAGAACCCGACAGAGCCCGACAGAGCCCAGTAGAGCCCAACAGAGCCCGACAGAGCCCAGTAGAGCCCAGTAGAGCCCGACAGAGCCCGACAGAGCCCGACAGAACCCGACAGAACCCGACAGAGCCCGACAGAGCCCAGTAGAGCCCGACAGATCCCGACAGAGCCCGACAGAGCCCGACAGAGCCCGACAGGGCCCGAGAGGGCCCGACAGAGCCCGACAGAGCCCAACAGAGCCCAGTAGAGCCCGACAGATCCTGACAGAGCCCGACAGGGCCCGACAGAGCCCGACAGGGCCCGACAGAGCCCAGTTTAGCCCAGTAGAGACCGACAGAGCCCGACAGAGCCCGACAGAGCCCGACAGAATCCCGACAGAGCCCAACAGAGCCCGACAGGGCCCGACAGGGCCCGACAGGGCCCAGTAGAGCCCGACAGAGCCCGACAGAGCCCGACAGAGCCCGACAGAGCCCGACAGAGCCCAGTAGAGCCCGACAGAGCCCGACAGGGCCCGACAGGGCCCGAAAGAGCCCAGTTTAGCCCAGTAGAGCCCGACAGAGCCCAACAGAGCCCGACAGAGCCCGACAGAGCCCGACAGGGCCCAGTAGAGCCCAGTAGAGCCCGGCAGAGCCAGTAGAGCCCGACAGAGCCCGACAGAGCCCGACAGAGCCCGACAGGGCCCGACAGGGCCCGACAGAGCCCAGTTTAGCCCAGTAGAGACCGACAGAGCCCGACAGAGCCCTACAGAGCCCGACAGAGCCCAGTAGAGCCCGACAGAGCCCGACAGAGCCCGACAGAGCCCAGTAGACCCCGACAGAGCCCGACAGAGCCCGACAGAGCTTGACAGGGCCCGACAGGGCCCGACAGGGCCCGACAGAGAACAGCAGAGCCCAGTAGAGCCCGACAGAGCCCGACAGAGCCCGACAGAGCCCGACAGGGTCCGACAGGGCCCAGTAGAGCCCGACAGAGCCGGACAGAGCCCGACAGGGCCCAGTAGAGCCCGACAGAGCCCGACAGGGCCCGACAGAGCCCGACAGAGCCCGACAGGGCCCGACAGGGCCCGACAGAGCCCGACAGAGCCCGACAGGGCCCAGTGGAGCCCGACATAGCCCAACAGAGCCCGACAGAGCCCGACAGAGCCCGACAGGGCCCGACAGGGCCCGACAGAGCCCGACAGGGCCCGACAGGGCCCGACAGAGCCAGACAGAGCCCAGTAGAGCCTGACAGAGCCCGACAGAGCCCGACAGAGCCCGACAGAACCCGACAGAGCCCGACAGAGACCAGTAGAGCCCGACAGAGCCCGACAGGGCCCGACAGAGCCCGACAGAGCCCGACAGGGCCCGACAGAACCCGACAGAGCCAAGTAGAGCCCGACAGAGTCCGACAGAGCCCGACAGAGCCCGACAAGGCCCAGTAGAGCCCGACAGGGCCCGACAGAGCCCGACAGAGCCCGACAGGGCCCGACAGAGCCCGACAGGGCCCGTCAGGGCCCGACAGAGCCCGACAGAGCCCGACAGGGCCCAGTAGAGCCCGACAGAGCCCGACAGGGCCCGACAGAGCCCGACAGAGCCCGACAGGGCCCGACAGGGCCCGACAGAGCCCGACAGAGCCCGACAGAGCCCGACAGGGCCCAGTAGAGCGCGACAGAGCCCGACAGAGCCCGACAGAGCCCGACAGAGCCCGACAGGGCCCGACAGAGCCCGAAAGGGCCCGACAGGGGCTGACAGAGCCCGACAGAGCCCAGTAGAGCCCGACAGAGCCCGACAGAGCCCGACAAAGCCCCACAGAGCCCGACAGGGCCCAGTAGAGCCCAGTAGAGCCCGACAGAGCCCAGTAGAGCCCGACAGAGCCCGACAGAGCCCAGTAGAGCCCAGTAGAGCCCGACAGAGCCCGACAGAGCCCGACAGAGCCTGACAGAGCCCGACAGAGCCCAGTAGAGCCCGACGGAGCCCGACAGAGCCCAGTAGAGCCCAGTAGAGCCCGACAGAGCCCGACAGAGCCCGACAGAGCCTGACAGAGCCCGACAGAGCCCAGTAGAGCCCGACGGAGCCCGACAGAGCCCGACAGAGCCCGACAAGGCCCGACGGAGCCCGACAGAGCCCGACAGAGCCCGACAGGGCCCGACAGAGCCCAGTTTAGCCCAGTAGAGCCCGACAGAGCCCGACAGAGCCCGACAGAGCCCGACAGGGCCCGACAGAGCAAGAAAGGGCCCGACAGGGCCCGACAGGGCCAGACAGAGCCCGACAGAGCCCGACAGGGCCCGACAGGGCCCAGAAGAGCCCGACAGAGCCCGACAGAGCCCAGTAGATCCCAGTAGAGCCCGACAGAGCCCGACAGAGCCCGACAGAGCCCGACAGAAACCGACAGAGCCTGACAGAGCCCAGTAGAGCCCGACAGAGCCCGACAGAGCCCGACAGAGCCCGACAGGGCCCGACAGGGAACAGTAGAGCCCAGTAGAGCCCGACAGAGCCCGACAGGGCCCGACAGGGCCCAGTAGAGCCCGACAGATCCCGACAGGGCCCGACAGAGCCCGAAAGAGCCCGACAGAGCCCGACAGGGCCCGACAGGGCCCGACAGAGCCCGACAGAGCCCGACAGGGCCCGGCAGGGAACAGTAGAGCCCAGTAGAGCCTGACAGAGCCCGACAGAGCCCAGTAGAGCCCGACAGAGCCCGACAGAGCCCGACAGGGCCCGACAGGGACCGACAGGGCCCGACAGGGAACAGTAGAGCCCAGTAGAGCCTGACAGAGCCCGACAGAGCCCGACAGAGCCCGACAGGGCCCGACAGGGCCCGACAGAGCCCGACAGAGCCCGACAGAGCCCGACAGGGCCCGACAGATCCCAGTAGAGCCCGACAGAGCTTAACAGAGCCCGACAGAGCCCGACAGGGCCCGACAGAGCCCGACAGAGCCCGACAGGGCCCAGTAGAGCCCGACAGAGCCCTACAGAGCCCGACTGAGCCCGAAAGAGCCCGACAGGGCCCGACAGGGCCCGACAGAGCCCGACAGGGCCCGACAGAGCCCGACAGAGCCCGACAGGGCCCGACAGGGCCCAGTAGAGCCCGACAGAGCCTGACAGAGCCCAGTAGAGCCCGACAGAGCCCGACAGAGCCCGACAGAGCCCGACAGGGCCCGACAGGGCCCGACAGAGCCCGACAGGGCCCGACAGGGCCCGACAGAGCCCGACAGAGCCCAGTAGAGCCCGACAGAGCCCGACAGAGCCCGACAGAACCCGACAGAGCCCGACAGAATCCCGACAGAGCCCAACAGAGCCCGACAGGGCCCGACAGGGCCCGACAGGGCCCAGTAGAGCCCGACAGAGCCCGACAGAGCCCGACAGAGCCCGACAGGGCCCGACAGAGCCCGACAGAGCCCAGTAGAGCCCGACAGAGCCCGATAGGGCCCGACAGGGCCCGACAGAGCCCAGTTTAGCCCAGTAGAGCCCGACAGAGCCCGACAGAGCCCGACAGAGCCCGACAGATCCCGACAGAGCCCGATAGAGCCCAGTTTAGCCCAGTAGAGACCGACAGGCCCCAGTAGAGCCCAGTAGAGCCCGACAGAGCCCAGTAGAGCCCGACAGAGTCCGACAGAACCCGACAGAGCCCGACAGAGCCCGACAGAGCCCGACAGGGCCCGACAGGGCCCGACAGGGCCCAGTAGAGCCCGACAGAGCCCGACAGAGCCCGACAGAGCCCGACAGGGCCCGACAGGGCCCGACAGAGCCAGACAGAGCCCAGTAGAGTCCGACAGCGCCTGACAGAGCCCGACAGAGCCCGACAGGGCCCGACAGGGCCCGACAGAGCCCAACAGAGCCCGACAGAGCCTGACAGGGCCCAGTAGAGCCCGACAGAGCCCGACAGAGCCCGACAGAGCCCGACAGGGCCCGACAGAGCCCGACAGGGCCCGACAGAGCCCGACAGAGCCCGACAGAACCCGACAGGGCCCGACAGGGCCCAGTAGAGCCCGACAGGGCCCGACAGAGCCCGACAGAGCCCAGTAGAGCCTGACAGAGCCCGACAGAGCCCGACAGGGCCCGACAGGACCTGACAGAGCCCGTCAGAGACCAGTAGAGCCCGACAGAGCCCGACAGGGCCCGACAGAGCCCGACAGAGCCCGACAGGGCCCGACCGAGCCCGACAGAGCACAGTAGAGCCCGACAGAGCCCGACAGAGCCCGACAGAGCCCGACAGGGCCCAGTAGAGCCCAGTAGAACCCGACAGAGCCCAGTAGAGCCCGACAGAGCCCGACAGAGCCCGACAGAGCCCGACAGGGCCCGACAGGGCCCGACAGGGCCCGACAGAGCCCGACAGAACCCGACAGAGCCCGACAGAGCCCAGTAGAGCCCGACAGGGCCCGACAGGGCCCGACAGAGCCCGACAGGGCCCGACAGGGCCCGACAGAGCCCGACAGAGCCCAGTAGAGCCCGACAGAGCCCGACAGAGCCTGACAGAGCCCGACAGGGCCCAGTAGAGCCCGACAGAGCCCGACAGAGACCGACAGAGCCCGACAGGGCCCGACAGAGCCCGACAGAGCCCGACAGGGCCCAGTAGAGCCTCACAGAGCCCGACAGGGCTCGACAGAGCCCGACAAAGCCCGACAGGTCCCGACAGGGCCCGACAGAGCCCGACAGGGCCCGAAAGAGCCCGACAGTGCCCGATAGAGCCCGACAGGGCCCAGTAGAGCCTGACAGAGCCCGACAGAGCCCGACAGAGTCCGACAGGGCCCGACAGAGCCCGACAGAGCCCAGTAGAGCCCGACAGAGCCCGACAGATCCCGACAGGGCCCGACAGGGCCCGACAGAGCCCGACATGGCCCGACAGGGCCCGACAGTGCCCAGTAGAGCCCGACAGAGCCCGACAGGGCCCGACAGAGACCGACAGAGCCCGACAGAACCCGACAGGGCCCGACAGGGCCCGACAGAGCCCGACAGAGCCCGACAGAACCCGACAGGGCCCGACAGGGCCCGACAGAGCCCGACAGAGCCCAGTAGAGCCCGACAGAGCCCGACAGAGCCCGACAGAGCCCGACAGAGCCCGACAGGGCCCGACAGAGCCCGACAGGGCCCGACAGAGCCCAGTAGAGCCCGACAGAGCCCGACAGGGCCCGACAGAGCCCGACAGGGCCCGACAGAGCCCGACAGAGCCCAGTAGAGCCCGACAGGGCCCGACAGAGCCCGACAGAGCCCGACAGAGCCCGACAGAGCCCAGTAGAGCCCGACAGAGCCCGACAGAGCCCGACAGGGCCCGACAGGGCGCAGTAGAGCCCGACAGAGCCCGACAGAGCCCGACAGGGCCCTACAGGGCCCGACAGAGCCTGACAGAGCCCAGTAGAGCCCGACAGAGCCCGACAGAGCCCGACAGAGCCCGACAGGGCCCGACAGAGCCCGACAGAGCCCAGTAGAGCCCGACAGGGCCCGACAGAGCCCTACAGAGGCCGACAGAGCCCGACAGAGCCCGACAGAGCCTGACAGGGCCCGACAGGGCCCGACAGAGCCCGACAGAGCACAGTAGAGCCCGACAGAGCCCGACAGAGCCCGACAGAGCCCGACAGAGCCCGACAGGGCCCGACCGAGCCCGACAGAGCCCAGTAGAGCCCGACAGAGCCCGACAGAGCCCGACAGAGCCCGACAGAGCCCGACAGGGCTCAGTAGAGCCCGACAGAGCCCGACAGAGCCCGACAGAGCCCGACAGAGCCCGACAGGGCCCAGTAGAGCCCAGTAGAACCCGACAGAGCCCAGTAGAGCCCGACAGAGCCCGACAGAGCCCGACAGAGCCCGACAGGGCCCGACAGAGCCCGACAGGGCCCGACAGGGCCCGACAGAGCCCGACAGAGCCCGACAGAACCCGACAGAGCCCGACAGAGCCCAGTAGAGCCTGACAGAGCCCGACAGAGCCCGACAGAGCTCGACAGGGCCCGACAGGGACCGACAGAGCCCGACAGAGCCCGACAGAGCCCGACAGGGCCCGACAGAGCCCGACAGGGCCCAGTAGAGCCCGACAGAGCCCGACAGAGCCCGACAGAGCCCGACAGGGCCCGACAGAGCCCGACAGAGCCCGACAGAACCCGACAGAGCCCGACAGGGCCCGACAGGCCCCGACAGAGCCCGACAGAGCCCGACAGAGCCCGACAGGGCTCAGTAGAGCCCGACAGAGCCCGACAGAGCGCGACAGAGCCCGACAGGGCCCGATAGAGCCCGACAGAACCCGACAGAGCCCGACAGAGCCCGACAGGGCCCGACACGGCCCGACAGAGCCCGACAGAGCCCGACAGAACCCGACAGAGCCCGACAGAGCCCAGTAGAGCCCGACAGAGCCCGACAGAGCCCGACAGAGGCCGACAGGGCCCGACAGGGCCCGACAGAGCCCGACAGAGCCCGACAGGGCCCGACAGAGCCCGACAGGGCCCGACAGGGAACAGTAGAGCCCAGTAGAGCCCGACAGAGCCCGACAGAGCCCGACAGAGCCCGACAGGGCCCGACAGAGCCCGACAGGGCCCAGTAGAGCCCGACAGAGCCCGACAGGGCCCGACAGGGCCCGACAGGGCCCAGTAGAGCCCGACAGAGCCCAGTAGACACCGACAGAGCCCGACAGAGCCCGACAGGGCCCGACAGAGCCCGACAGAGCCCAACAGGGCCCGACAGAGCCCGACAGAACCCGACAGGGCCCGACAGAGCCCGAAAGAGCCCGACAGGGCCCAGAAGAGCCCGACAGAGCCCGACAGAGCCCGACAGAGCCCGAAAGAGCCCGACAGGGCCCGACAGAGCCCGACAGAGCCCGACAGGGCCCAGTAGAGCCCGACAGAGCCCGACAGAGCCCGACTGAGCCCGAAAGAGCCCGACAGGGCCCGACAGGGCCCGACAGAGCCCGACAGGGCCCGACAGAGCCCGACAGAGCCCGACAGGGCCCGACAGGGCCCAGTAGAGCCCGACAGAGCCTGACAGAGCCCAGTAGAGCCCGACAGAGCCCAACAGAGCCCGACAGAGCCCGACAGGGCCCGACAGGGCCCGACAGAGCCCGACAGGGCCCGACAGGGCCCGACAGAGCCCGACAGAGCCCAGTAGAGCCCGACAGAGCCCGACAGAGCCCGACAGAACCCGACAGAGCCCGACAGAATCCCGACAGAGCCCAACAGAGCCCGACAGGGCCCGACAGGGCCCGACAGGGCCCAGTAGAGCCCGACAGAGCCCGACAGAGCCCGACAGAGCCCGACAGGGCCCGACAGAGCCCGACAGAGCCCAGTAGAGCCCGACAGAGCCCGATAGGGCCCGACAGGGCCCGACAGAGCCCAGTTTAGCCCAGTAGAGCCCGACAGAGCCCGACAGAGCCCGACAGAGCCCGACAGATCCCGACAGAGCCCGATAGAGCCCAGTTTAGCCCAGTAGAGACCGACAGGCCCCAGTAGAGCCCAGTAGAGCCCGACAGAGCCCAGTAGAGCCCGACAGAGTCCGACAGAACCCGACAGAGCCCGACAGAGCCCGACAGAGCCCGACAGGGCCCGACAGGGCCCGACAGGGCCCAGTAGAGCCCGACAGAGCCCGACAGAGCCCGACAGAGCCCGACAGGGCCCGACAGGGCCCGACAGAGCCAGACAGAGCCCAGTAGAGCCCGACAGCGCCTGACAGAGCCCGACAGAGCCCGACAGGGCCCGACAGGGCCCGACAGAGCCCAACAGAGCCCGACAGAGCCTGACAGGGCCCAGTAGAGCCCGACAGAGCCCGACAGAGCCCGAGAGAGCCCGACAGGGCCCGACAGAGCCCGACAGGGCCCGACAGAGCCCGACAGAGCCCGACAGAACCCGACAGGGCCCGACAGGGCCCAGTAGAGCCCGACAGGGCCCGACAGAGCCCGACAGAGCCCAGTAGAGCCTGACAGAGCCCGACAGAGCCCGACAGGGCCCGACAGGACCTGACAGAGCCCGTCAGAGACCAGTAGAGCCCGACAGAGCCCGACAGGGCCCGACAGAGCCCGACAGAGCCCGACAGGGCCCGACCGAGCCCGACAGAGCACAGTAGAGCCCGACAGAGCCCGACAGAGCCCGACAGAGCCCGACAGAGCCCGACAGGGCCCAGTAGAGCCCAGTAGAACCCGACAGAGCCCAGTAGAGCCCGACAGAGCCCGACAGAGCCCGACAGAGCCCGACAGGGCCCGACAGGGCCCGACAGGGCCCGACAGAGCCCGACGGAACCCGACAGAGCCCGACAGAGCCCAGTAGAGCCCGACAGGGCCCGACAGGGCCCGACAGAGCCCGACAGGGCCCGACAGGGCCCGACAGAGCCCGACAGAGCCCAGTAGAGCCCGACAGAGCCCGACAGAGCCTGACAGAGCCCGACAGGGCCCAGTAGAGCCCGACAGAGCCCGACAGAGACCGACAGAGCCCGACAGGGCCCGACAGAGCCCGACAGAGCCCGACAGGGCCCAGTAGAGCCTCACAGAGCCCGACAGAGCTCGACAGAGCCCGACAAAGCCCGACAGGTCCCGACAGGGCCCGACAGAGCCCGACAGGGCCCGAAAGAGCCCGACAGTGCCCGATAGAGCCCGACAGGGCCCAGTAGAGCCTGACAGAGCCCGACAGAGCCCGACAGAGTCCGACAGGGCCCGACAGAGCCCGACAGAGCCCAGTAGAGCCCGACAGAGCCCGACAGATCCCGACAGGGCCCGACAGGGCCCGACAGAGCCCGACATGGCCCGACAGGGCCCGACAGTGCCCAGTAGAGCCCGACAGAGCCCGACAGGGCCCGACAGAGACCGACAGAGCCCGACAGAACCCGACAGGGCCCGACAGGGCCCGACAGAGCCCGACAGAGCCCGACAGAACCCGACAGGGCCCGACAGGGCCCGACAGAGCCCGACAGAGCCCAGTAGAGCCCGACAGAGCCCGACAGAGCCCGACAGAGCCCGACAGAGCCCGACAGGGCCCGACAGAGCCCGACAGGGCCCGACAGAGCCCGACAGAGCCCAGTAGAGCCCGACAGGGCCCGACAGAGCCCTACAGAGGCCGACAGAGCCCGACAGAGCCCGACAGAGCCTGACAGGGCCCGACAGGGCCCGACAGAGCCCGACAGAGCACAGTAGAGCCCGACAGAGCCCGACAGAGCCCGACAGAGCCCGACAGAGCCCGACAGGGCCCGACCGAGCCCGACAGAGCCCAGTAGAGCCCGACAGAGCCCGACAGAGCCCGACAGAGCCCGACAGGGCCCAGTAGAGCCCAGTAGAACCCGACAGAGCCCAGTAGAGCCCGACAGAGCCCGACAGAGCCCGACAGAGCCCGACAGGGCCCGACAGAGCCCGACAGGGCCCGACAGGGCCCGACAGAGCCCGACAGAGCCCGACAGAACCCGACAGAGCCCGACAGAGCCCAGTAGAACCTGACAGAGCCCGACAGAGCCCGACAGAGCTCGACAGGGCCCGACAGGGCCCGACAGAGCCCGACAGAGCCCGACAGAGCCCGACAGGGCCCGACAGAGCCCGACAGGGCCCAGTAGAGCCCGACAGAGCCCGACAGAGCCCGACAGGGCCCGACAGAGCCCGACAGGGCCCGACAGAGCCCAACAGAGCCCGACAGAACCCGACAGAACCCGACAGGGCCCGACAGAGCCCGACAGAGCCCGACAGAGCCCGACAGAGCCCGACAGAGCCCGACAGGGCTCAGTAGAGCCCGACAGAGCCCGACAGAGCCCGACAGAGCCCGACAGAGCCCGACAGGGCCCAGTAGAGCCCAGTAGAACCCGACAGAGCCCAGTAGAGCCCGACAGAGCCCGACAGAGCCCGACAGAGCCCGACAGGGCCCGACAGAGCCCGACAGGGCCCGACAGGGCCCGACAGAGCCCGACAGAGCCCGACAGAACCCGACAGAGCCCGACAGAGCCCAGTAGAGCCTGACAGAGCCCGACAGAGCCCGACAGAGCCCGACAGGGCCCGACAGAGCCCGACAGAGCCCGACAGAACCCGACAGAGCCCGACAGGGCCCGACAGGGCCCGACAGAGCCCGACAGAGCCCGACAGAGCCCGACAGGGCTCAGTAGAGCCCGACAGAGCCCGACAGAGCGCGACAGAGCCCGACAGGGCCCGATAGAGCCCGACAGAACCCGACAGAGCCCGACAGAGCCCGACAGGGCCCGACACGGCCCGACAGAGCCTGACAGAGCCCGACAGGGCCCGACAGAGCCCGACAGAGCCCAGTAGAGCCCGACAGAGCCCGACAGAGCCCGACAGAGGCCGACAGGGCCCGACAGGGCCCGACAGAGCCCGACAGAGCCCGACAGGGCCCGACAGAGCCCGACAGGGCCCGACAGGGAACAGTAGAGCCCAGTAGAGCCCGACAGAGCCCGACAGAGCCCGACAGAGCCCGACAGGGCCCGACAGAGCCCGACAGGGCCCAGTAGAGCCCGACAGAGCCCGACAGGGCCCGACAGGGCCCGACAGGGCCCAGTAGAGCCCGACAGAGCCCAGTAGACACCGACAGAGCCCGACAGAGCCCGACAGGGCCCGACAGAGCCCGACAGAGCCCAACAGGGCCCGACAGAGCCCGACAGAACCCGACAGGGCCCGACAGAGCCCGAAAGAGCCCGACAGGGCCCAGAAGAGCCCGACAGAGCCCGACAGAGCCCGACAGAGCCCGACAAAGCCCGACAGGGCCCGACAGGGCCCGACAGAGCCCGACAGGGCCCGACAGAGCCCGACAGAGCCCGACAGAGCCGGACAGGGCCCGACAGAGCCCAACAGAGCCCGACAGAGCCCGACAGGGCCCAGTAGAGCCCGACAGAGCCCGACAGAGCCCGACAAAGCCCGACAGGGCCCGACAGAGCCCGACAGGGCCCGACAGAGCCCGACAGAGCCCAGTAGAGCTCGACAGAGCCCGACAGAGCCCGACAGGGCCCGACAGGGCCCAGTAGAGCCCGACAGGGCCCGACAGAGCCCGACAGAGCCCAGTAGAGCCCGACAGAGCCCGACAGAGCCCGACAGGGCCCGACAGGGCCCAGTAGAGCCCGACAGAGCCCGACAGAGCCCGACAGGGCCCGACAGGGCCTGACAGAGCCCGTCAGAGACCAGTAGAGCCCGACAGAGCCCGACAGAGCCCGATAGAGCCCGACAGAGCCCGACAGGGCCCAGTAGAGCCCGACAGAGCCCGACAGAGCCCGACAGAGCCCGACAGAGCCCGACAGGGCCCAGTAGAGCCCAGTAGAACCCGACAGAGCCCAGTAGAGCCCGACAGAGCCCGACAGAGCCCGACAGGGCCCGACAGAGCCCGACAGGGCCCGACAGGGCCCGACAGAGCCCGACAGAGCCCGACAGAACCCGACAGAGCCCGACAGAGCCCAGTAGAGCCTGACAGAGCCCGACAGAGCCCGACAGAGCTCGACAGGGCCCGACAGGGACCGACAGAGCCCGACAGAGCCCGACAGAGCCCGACAGGGCCCGACAGAGCCCGACAGGGCCCAGTAGAGCCCGACAGAGCCCGACAGAGCCCGACAGAGCCCGACAGGGCCCGACAGAGCCCGACAGAGCCCGACAGAACCCGACAGAGCCCGACAGGGCCCGACAGGGCCCGACAGAGCCCGACAGAGCCCGACAGATCCCGACAGGGCTCAGTAGAGCCCGACAGAGCCCGACAGAGCGCGACAGAGCCCGACAGGGCCCGATAGAGCCCGACAGAACCCGACAGAGCCCGACAGAGCCCGACAGGGCCCGACACGGCCCGACAGAGCCCGACAGAGCCCGACAGAACCTGACAGAGCCCGACAGAGCCCAGTAGAGCCCGACAGAGCCCGACAGAGCCCGACAGAGGCCGACAGGGCCCGACAGGGCCCGACAGAGCCCGACAGAGCCCGACAGGGCCCGACAGAGCCCGACAGGGCCCGACAGGGAACAGTAGAGCCCAGTAGAGCCCGACAGAGCCCGACAGAGCCCGACAGAGCCCGACAGGGCCCGACAGAGCCCGACAGGGCCCAGTAGAGCCCGACAGAGCCCGACAGGGCCCGACAGGGCCCGACAGGGCTCAGTAGAGCCCGACAGAGCCCAGTAGACACCGACAGAGCCCGACAGAGCCCGACAGGGCCCGACAGAGCCCGACAGAGCCCAACAGGGCCCGACAGAGCCCGACAGAACCCGACAGGGCCCGACAGAGCCCGAAAGAGCCCGACAGGGCCCAGAAGAGCCCGACAGAGCCCGACAGAGCCCGACAGAGCCCGACAAAGCCCGACAGGGCCCGACAGGGCCCGACAGAGCCCGACAGAGCCCGACAGAGCCGGACAGGGCCCGACAGAGCCCAACAGAGCCCGACAGAGCCCGACAGGGCCCAGTAGAGCCCGACAGAGCCCGACAGAGCCCGACAAAGCCCGACAGGGCCCGACAGAGCCCGACAGGGCCCGACAGAGCCCGACAGAGCCCAGTAGAGCTCGACAGAGCCCGACAGAGCCCGACAGGGCCCGACAGGGCCCAGTAGAGCCCGACAGGGCCCGACAGAGCCCGACAGAGCCCAGTAGAGCCCGACAGAGCCCGACAGAGCCCGACAGGGCCCGACAGGGCCCAGTAGAGCCCGACAGGGCCCGACAGAGCCCGACAGAGCCCAGTAGAGCCCGACAGAGCCCGACAGAGCCCGACAGAACCCGACAGAGCCCGACAGAATCCCGACAGAGCCCAACAGAGCCCGACAGGGCCCGACAGGGCCCGACAGGGCCCAGTAGAGCCCGACAGAGCCCGACAGAGCCCGACAGAGCCCGACAGGGCCCGACAGAGCCCGACAGAGCCCAGTAGAGCCCGACAGAGCCCGATAGGGCCCGACAGGGCCCGACAGAGCCCAGTTTAGCCCAGTAGAGCCCGACAGAGCCCGACAGGGCCCGACAGAGCCCGACAGATCCCGACAGAGCCCGATAGAGCCCAGTTTAGCCCAGTAGAGACCGACAGGCCCCAGTAGAGCCCAGTAGAGCCCGACAGAGCCCAGTAGAGCCCGACAGAGTCCGACAGAACCCGACAGAGCCCGACAGAGCCCGACAGAGCCCGACAGGGCCCGACAGGGCCCGACAGGGCCCAGTAGAGCCCGACAGAGCCCGACAGAGCCCGACAGAGCCCGACAGTGCCCGACAGGGCCCGACAGAGCCAGACAGAGCCCAGTAGAGCCCGACAGCGCCTGACAGAGCCCGACAGAGCCCGACAGGGCCCGACAGGGCCCGACAGAGCCCAACAGAGCCCGACAGAGCCTGACAGGGCCCAGTAGAGCCCGACAGAGCCCGACAGAGCCCGACAGAGCCCGACAGGGCCCGACAGAGCCCGACAGGGCCCGACAGAGCCCGACAGAGCCCGACAGAACCCGACAGGGCCCGACAGGGCCCAGTAGAGCCCGACAGGGCCCGACAGAGCCCGACAGAGCCCAGTAGAGCCTGACAGAGCCCGACAGAGCCCGACAGGGCCCGACAGGACCTGACAGAGCCCGTCAGAGACCAGTAGAGCCCGACAGAGCCCGACAGGGCCCGACAGAGCCCGACAGAGCCCGACAGGGCCCGACCGAGCCCGACAGAGCACAGTAGAGCCCGACAGAGCCCGACAGAGCCCGACAGAGCCCGACAGAGCCCGACAGGGCCCAGTAGAGCCCAGTAGAACCCGACAGAGCCCAGTAGAGCCCGACAGAGCCCGACAGAGCCCGACAGAGCCCGACAGGGCCCGACAGGGCCCGACAGGGCCCGACAGAGCCCGACAGAACCCGACAGAGCCCGACAGAGCCCAGTAGAGCCCGACAGGGCCCGACAGGGCCCGACAGAGCCCGACAGGGCCCGACAGGGCCCGACAGAGCCCGACAGAGCCCAGTAGAGCCCGACAGAGCCCGACAGAGCCTGACAGGCCCGACAGGGCCCAGTAGAGCCCGACAGAGCCCGACAGAGACCGACAGAGCCCGACAGGGCCCGACAGAGCCCGACAGAGCCCGACAGGGCCCAGTAGAGCCTCACAGAGCCCGACAGAGCTCGACAGAGCCCGACAAAGCCCGACAGGTCCCGACAGGGCCCGACAGAGCCCGACAGGGCCCGAAAGAGCCCGACAGTGCCCGATAGAGCCCGACAGGGCCCAGTAGAGCCTGACAGAGCCCGACAGAGCCCGACAGAGTCCGACAGGGCCCGACAGAGCCCGACAGAGCCCAGTAGAGCCCGACAGAGCCCGACAGATCCCGACAGGGCCCGACAGGGCCCGACAGAGCCCGACATGGCCCGACAGGGCCCGACAGTGCCCAGTAGAGCCCGACAGAGCCCGACAGGGCCCGACAGAGACCGACAGAGCCCGACAGAACCCGACAGGGCCCGACAGGGCCCGACAGAGCCCGACAGAGCCCGACAGAACCCGACAGGGCCCGACAGGGCCCGACAGAGCCCGACAGAGCCCAGTAGAGCCCGACAGAGCCCGACAGAGCCCGACAGAGCCCGACAGAGCCCGACAGGGCCCGACAGAGCCCGACAGGGCCCGACAGAGCCCGACAGAGCCCAGTAGAGCCCGACAGGGCCCGACAGAGCCCTACAGAGGCCGACAGAGCCCGACAGAGCCCGACAGAGCCTGACAGGGCCCGACAGGGCCCGACAGAGCCCGACAGAGCACAGTAGAGCCCGACAGAGCCCGACAGAGCCCGACAGAGCCCGACAGAGCCCGACAGGGCCCGACCGAGCCCGACAGAGCCCAGTAGAGACCGACAGAGCCCGACAGAGCCCGACAGAGCCCGACAGGGCCCAGTAGAGCCCAGTAGAACCCGACAGAGCCCAGTAGAGCCCGACAGAGCCCGACAGAGCCCGACAGAGCCCGACAGGGCCCGACAGAGCCCGACAGGGCCCGACAGGGCCCGACAGAGCCCGACAGAGCCCGACAGAACCCGACAGAGCCCGACAGAGCCCAGTAGAACCTGACAGAGCCCGACAGAGCCCGACAGAGCTCGACAGGGCCCGACAGGGCCCGACAGAGCCCGACAGAGCCCGACAGAGCCCGACAGGGCCCGACAGAGCCCGACAGGGCCCAGTAGAGCCCGACAGAGCCCGACAGAGCCCGACAGGGCCCGACAGAGCCCGACAGGGCCCGACAGAGCCCAACAGAGCCCGACAGAACCCGACAGAACCCGACAGGGCCCGACAGAGCCCGACAGAGCCCGACAGAGCCCGACAGAGCCCGACAGAGCCCGACAGGGCTCAGTAGAGCCCGACAGAGCCCGACAGAGCCCGACAGAGCCCGACAGAGCCCGACAGAGCCCGACAGGGCCCGACAGGGCCTGACAGAGCCCGTCAGAGACCAGTAGAGCCCGACAGAGCCCGACAGAGCCCGATAGAGCCCGACAGAGCCCGACAGGGCCCAGTAGAGCCCGACAGAGCCC
The DNA here is from genome assembly GCF_036013445.1 of Caloenas nicobarica. Taxonomy (NCBI): domain Eukaryota; kingdom Metazoa; phylum Chordata; class Aves; order Columbiformes; family Columbidae; genus Caloenas; species Caloenas nicobarica. The sequence goes on from NW_027017189.1 coordinate 215,322, forward strand.
GACAGAGCCCGACAGAGCCCGACAGAGCCCGACAGGGCCCAGTAGAGCCCAGTAGAACCCGACAGAGCCCAGTAGAGCCCGACAGAGCCCGACAGAGCCCGACAGGGCCCGACAGAGCCCGACAGGGCCCGACAGGGCCCGACAGAGCCCGACAGAGCCCGACAGAACCCGACAGAGCCCGACAGAGCCCAGTAGAGCCTGACAGAGCCTGACAGAGCCCGACAGAGCTCGACAGGGCCCGACAGGGACCGACAGAGCCCGACAGAGCCCGACAGAGCCCGACAGGGCCCGACAGAGCCCGACAGGGCCCAGTAGAGCCCGACAGAGCCCGACAGAGCCCGACAGAGCCCGACAGGGCCCGACAGAGCCCGACAGAGCCCGACAGAACCCGACAGAGCCCGACAGGGCCCGACAGGGCCCGACAGAGCCCGACAGAGCCCGACAGATCCCGACAGGGCTCAGTAGAGCCCGACAGAGCCCGACAGAGCGCGACAGAGCCCGACAGGGCCCGATAGAGCCCGACAGAACCCGACAGAGCCCGACAGAGCCCGACAGGGCCCGACACGGCCCGACAGAGCCCGACAGAGCCCGACAGAACCTGACAGAGCCCGACAGAGCCCAGTAGAGCCCGACAGAGCCCGACAGAGCCCGACAGAGGCCGACAGGGCCCGACAGGGCCCGACAGAGCCCGACAGAGCCCGACAGGGCCCGACAGAGCCCGACAGGGCCCGACAGGGAACAGTAGAGCCCAGTAGAGCCCGACAGAGCCCGACAGAGCCCGACAGAGCCCGACAGGGCCCGACAGAGCCCGACAGGGCCCAGTAGAGCCCGACAGAGCCCGACAGGGCCCGACAGGGCCCGACAGGGCTCAGTAGAGCCCGACAGAGCCCAGTAGACACCGACAGAGCCCGACAGAGCCCGACAGGGCCCGACAGAGCCCGACAGAGCCCAACAGGGCCCGACAGAGCCCGACAGAACCCGACAGGGCCCGACAGAGCCCGAAAGAGCCCGACAGGGCCCAGAAGAGCCCGACAGAGCCCGACAGAGCCCGACAGAGCCCGACAAAGCCCGACAGGGCCCGACAGGGCCCGACAGAGCCCGACAGAGCCCGACAGAGCCGGACAGGGCCCGACAGAGCCCAACAGAGCCCGACAGAGCCCGACAGGGCCCAGTAGAGCCCGACAGAGCCCGACAGAGCCCGACAAAGCCCGACAGGGCCCGACAGAGCCCGACAGGGCCCGACAGAGCCCGACAGAGCCCAGTAGAGCTCGACAGAGCCCGACAGAGCCCGACAGGGCCCGACAGGGCCCAGTAGAGCCCGACAGGGCCCGACAGAGCCCGACAGAGCCCAGTAGAGCCCGACAGAGCCCGACAGAGCCCGACAGGGCCCGACAGGGCCCAGTAGAGCCCGACAGGGCCCGACAGAGCCCGACAGAGCCCAGTAGAGCCCGACAGAGCCCGACAGAGCCCGACAGAACCCGACAGAGCCCGACAGAATCCCGACAGAGCCCAACAGAGCCCGACAGGGCCCGACAGGGCCCGACAGGGCCCAGTAGAGCCCGACAGAGCCCGACAGAGCCCGACAGAGCCCGACAGGGCCCGACAGAGCCCGACAGAGCCCAGTAGAGCCCGACAGAGCCCGATAGGGCCCGACAGGGCCCGACAGAGCCCAGTTTAGCCCAGTAGAGCCCGACAGAGCCCGACAGAGCCCGACAGAGCCCGACAGATCCCGACAGAGCCCGATAGAGCCCAGTTTAGCCCAGTAGAGACCGACAGGCCCCAGTAGAGCCCAGTAGAGCCCGACAGAGCCCAGTAGAGCCCGACAGAGTCCGACAGAACCCGACAGAGCCCGACAGAGCCCGACAGAGCCCGACAGGGCCCGACAGGGCCCGACAGGGCCCAGTAGAGCCCGACAGAGCCCGACAGAGCCCGACAGAGCCCGACAGGGCCCGACAGGGCCCGACAGAGCCAGACAGAGCCCAGTAGAGCCCGACAGCGCCTGACAGAGCCCGACAGAGCCCGACAGGGCCCGACAGGGCCCGACAGAGCCCAACAGAGCCCGACAGAGCCTGACAGGGCCCAGTAGAGCCCGACAGAGCCCGACAGAGCCCGACAGAGCCCGACAGGGCCCGACAGAGCCCGACAGGGCCCGACAGAGCCCGACAGAGCCCGACAGAACCCGACAGGGCCCGACAGGGCCCAGTAGAGCCCGACAGGGCCCGACAGAGCCCGACAGAGCCCAGTAGAGCCTGACAGAGCCGAACAGAGCCCGACAGGGCCCGACAGGACCTGACAGGGCCCGTCAGAGACCAGTAGAGCCCGACAGAGCCCGACAGGGCCCGACAGAGCCCGACAGAGCCCGACAGGGCCCGACCGAGCCCGACAGAGCACAGTAGAGCCCGACAGAGCCCGACAGAGCCCGACAGAGCCCGACAGAGCCCGACAGGGCCCAGTAGAGCCCAGTAGAACCCGACAGAGCCCAGTAGAGCCCGACAGAGCCCGACAGAGCCCGACAGAGCCCGACAGGGCCCGACAGGGCCCGACAGGGCCCGACAGAGCCCGACAGAACCCGACAGAGCCCGACAGAGCCCAGTAGAGCCCGACAGGGCCCGACAGGGCCCGACAGAGCCCGACAGGGCCCGACAGGGCCCGACAGAGCCCGACAGAGCCCAGTAGAGCCCGACAGAGCCCGACAGAGCCTGACAGAGCCCGACAGGGCCCAGTAGAGCCCGACAGAGCCCGACAGAGACCGACAGAGCCCGACAGGGCCCGACAGAGCCCGACAGAGCCCGACAGGGCCCAGTAGAGCCTCACAGAGCCCGACAGAGCTCGACAGAGCCCGACAAAGCCCGACAGGTCCCGACAGGGCCCGACAGAGCCCGACAGGGCCCGAAAGAGCCCGACAGTGCCCGATAGAGCCCGACAGGGCCCAGTAGAGCCTGACAGAGCCCGACAGAGCCCGACAGAGTCCGACAGGGCCCGACAGAGCCCGACAGAGCCCAGTAGAGCCCGACAGAGCCCGACAGATCCCGACAGGGCCCGACAGGGCCCGACAGAGCCCGACATGGCCCGACAGGGCCCGACAGTGCCCAGTAGAGCCCGACAGAGCCCGACAGGGCCCGACAGAGACCGACAGAGCCCGACAGAACCCGACAGGGCCCGACAGGGCCCGACAGAGCCCGACAGAGCCCGACAGAACCCGACAGGGCCCGACAGGGCCCGACAGAGCCCGACAGAGCCCAGTAGAGCCCGACAGAGCCCGACAGAGCCCGACAGAGCCCGACAGAGCCCGACAGGGCCCGACAGGGCCCGACAGGGCCCAGTAGAGCCCGACAGAGCCCGACAGAGCCCGACAGAGCCCGACAGTGCCCGACAGGGCCCGACAGAGCCAGACAGAGCCCAGTAGAGCCCGACAGCGCCTGACAGAGCCCGACAGAGCCCGACAGGGCCCGACAGGGCCCGACAGAGCCAGACAGAGCCCAGTAGAGCCCGACAGCGCCTGACAGAGCCCGACAGAGCCCGACAGGGCCCGACAGGGCCCGACAGAGCCCAACAGAGCCCGACAGAGCCTGACAGGGCCCAGTAGAGCCCGACAGAGCCCGACAGAGCCCGACAGAGCCCGACAGGGCCCGACAGAGCCCGACAGGGCCCGACAGAGCCCGACAGAGCCCGACAGAACCCGACAGGGCCCGACAGGGCCCAGTAGAGCCCGACAGGGCCCGACAGAGCCCGACAGAGCCCAGTAGAGCCTGACAGAGCCCGACAGAGCCCGACAGGGCCCGACAGGACCTGACAGAGCCCGTCAGAGACCAGTAGAGCCCGACAGAGCCCGACAGGGCCCGACAGAGCCCGACAGAGCCCGACAGGGCCCGACCGAGCCCGACAGAGCACAGTAGAGCCCGACAGAGCCCGACAGAGCCCGACAGAGCCCGACAGAGCCCGACAGGGCCCAGTAGAGCCCAGTAGAACCCGACAGAGCCCAGTAGAGCCCGACAGAGCCCGACAGAGCCCGACAGAGCCCGACAGGGCCCGACAGGGCCCGACAGGGCCCGACAGAGCCCGACAGAACCCGACAGAGCCCGACAGAGCCCAGTAGAGCCCGACAGGGCCCGACAGGGCCCGACAGAGCCCGACAGGGCCCGACAGGGCCCGACAGAGCCCGACAGAGCCCAGTAGAGCCCGACAGAGCCCGACAGAGCCTGACAGAGCCCGACAGGGCCCAGTAGAGCCCGACAGAGCCCGACAGAGACCGACAGAGCCCGACAGGGCCCGACAGAGCCCGACAGAGCCCGACAGGGCCCAGTAGAGCCTCACAGAGCCCGACAGAGCTCGACAGAGCCCGACAAAGCCCGACAGGTCCCGACAGGGCCCGACAGAGCCCGACAGGGCCCGAAAGAGCCCGACAGTGCCCGATAGAGCCCGACAGGGCCCAGTAGAGCCTGACAGAGCCCGACAGAGCCCGACAGAGTCCGACAGGGCCCGACAGAGCCCGACAGAGCCCAGTAGAGCCCGACAGAGCCCGACAGATCCCGACAGGGCCCGACAGGGCCCGACAGAGCCCGACATGGCCCGACAGGGCCCGACAGTGCCCAGTAGAGCCCGACAGAGCCCGACAGGGCCCGACAGAGACCGACAGAGCCCGACAGAACCCGACAGGGCCCGACAGGGCCCGACAGAGCCCGACAGAGCCCGACAGAACCCGACAGGGCCCGACAGGGCCCGACAGAGCCCGACAGAGCCCAGTAGAGCCCGACAGAGCCCGACAGAGCCCGACAGAGCCCGACAGAGCCCGACAGGGCCCGACAGAGCCCGACAGGGCCCGACAGAGCCCGACAGAGCCCAGTAGAGCCCGACAGGGCCCGACAGAGCCCTACAGAGGCCGACAGAGCCCGACAGAGCCCGACAGAGCCTGACAGGGCCCGACAGGGCCCGACAGAGCCCGACAGAGCACAGTAGAGCCCGACAGAGCCCGACAGAGCCCGACAGAGCCCGACAGAGCCCGACAGGGCCCGACCGAGCCCGACAGAGCCCAGTAGAGACCGACAGAGCCCGACAGAGCCCGACAGAGCCCGACAGGGCCCAGTAGAGCCCAGTAGAACCCGACAGAGCCCAGTAGAGCCCGACAGAGCCCGACAGAGCCCGACAGAGCCCGACAGGGCCCGACAGAGCCCGACAGGGCCCGACAGGGCCCGACAGAGCCCGACAGAGCCCGACAGAACCCGACAGAGCCCGACAGAGCCCAGTAGAACCTGACAGAGCCCGACAGAGCCCGACAGAGCTCGACAGGGCCCGACAGGGCCCGACAGAGCCCGACAGAGCCCGACAGAGCCCGACAGGGCCCGACAGAGCCCGACAGGGCCCAGTAGAGCCCGACAGAGCCCGACAGAGCCCGACAGGGCCCGACAGAGCCCGACAGGGCCCGACAGAGCCCAACAGAGCCCGACAGAACCCGACAGAACCCGACAGGGCCCGACAGAGCCCGACAGAGCCCGACAGAGCCCGACAGAGCCCGACAGAGCCCGACAGGGCTCAGTAGAGCCCGACAGAGCCCGACAGAGCCCGACAGAGCCCGACAGAGCCCGACAGAGCCCGACAGGGCCCGACAGGGCCTGACAGAGCCCGTCAGAGACCAGTAGAGCCCGACAGAGCCCGACAGAGCCCGATAGAGCCCGACAGAGCCCGACAGGGCCCAGTAGAGCCCGACAGAGCCCGACAGAGCCCGACAGAGCCCGACAGAGCCCGACAGGGCCCAGTAGAGCCCAGTAGAACCCGACAGAGCCCAGTAGAGCCCGACAGAGCCCGACAGAGCCCGACAGGGCCCGACAGAGCCCGACAGGGCCCGACAGGGCCCGACAGAGCCCGACAGAGCCCGACAGAACCCGACAGAGCCCGACAGAGCCCAGTAGAGCCTGACAGAGCCCGACAGAGCCCGACAGAGCTCGACAGGGCCCGACAGGGACCGACAGAGCCCGACAGAGCCCGACAGAGCCCGACAGGGCCCGACAGAGCCCGACAGGGCCCAGTAGAGCCCGACAGAGCCCGACAGAGCCCGACAGAGCCCGACAGGGCCCGACAGAGCCCGACAGAGCCCGACAGAACCCGACAGAGCCCGACAGGGCCAGACAGGGCCCGACAGAGCCCGACAGAGCCCGACAGATCCCGACAGGGCTCAGTAGAGCCCGACAGAGCCCGACAGAGCGCGACAGAGCCCGACAGGGCCCGATAGAGCCCGACAGAACCCGACAGAGCCCGACAGAGCCCGACAGGGCCCGACACGGCCCGACAGAGCCCGACAGAGCCCGACAGAACCTGACAGAGCCCGACAGAGCCCAGTAGAGCCCGACAGAGCCCGACAGAGCCCGACAGAGGCCGACAGGGCCCGACAGGGCCCGACAGAGCCCGACAGAGCCCGACAGAGCCCGACAGGGCCCGACAGAGCCCGACAGGGCCCAGTAGAGCCCGACAGAGCCCGACAGGGCCCGACAGGGCCCGACAGGGCTCAGTAGAGCCCGACAGAGCCCAGTAGACACCGACAGAGCCCGACAGAGCCCGACAGGGCCCGACAGAGCCCGACAGAGCCCAACAGGGCCCGACAGAGCCCGACAGAACCCGACAGGGCCCGACAGAGCCCGAAAGAGCCCGACAGGGCCCAGAAGAGCCCGACAGAGCCCGACAGAGCCGACAGAGCCCGACAAAGCCCGACAGGGCCCGACAGGGCCCGACAGAGCCCGACAGAGCCCGACAGAGCCGGACAGGGCCCGACAGAGCCCAACAGAGCCCGACAGAGCCCGACAGGGCCCAGTAGAGCCCGACAGAGCCCGACAGAGCCCGACAAAGCCCGACAGGGCCCGACAGAGCCCGACAGGGCCCGACAGAGCCCGACAGAGCCCAGTAGAGCTCGACAGAGCCCGACAGAGCCCGACAGGGCCCGACAGGGCCCAGTAGAGCCCGACAGGGCCCGACAGAGCCCGACAGAGCCCAGTAGAGCCCGACAGAGCCCGACAGAGCCCGACAGGGCCCGACAGGGCCCAGTAGAGCCCGACAGGGCCCGACAGAGCCCGACAGAGCCCAGTAGAGCCCGACAGAGCCCGACAGAGCCGACAGAACCCGACAGAGCCCGACAGAATCCCGACAGAGCCAACAGAGCCCGACAGGGCCCGACAGGGCCCGACAGGGCCCAGTAGAGCCCGACAGAGCCCGACAGAGCCCGACAGAGCCCGACAGGGCCCGACAGAGCCCGACAGAGCCCAGTAGAGCCCGACAGAGCCCGATAGGGCCCGACAGGCCCGACAGAGCCCAGTTTAGCCCAGTAGAGCCCGACAGAGCCCGACAGAGCCCGACAGAGCCCGACAGAGCCCGACAGGCCCGACAGAGCCCGACAGGGCCCGACAGAGCCCGACAGAGCCCAGTAGAGCCGACAGGGCCCGACAGAGCCCTACAGAGGCCGACAGAGCCCGACAGAGCCCGACAGAGCTGACAGGGCCCGACAGGGCCCGACAGAGCCCGACAGAGCACAGTAGAGCCCGACAGAGCCCGACAGAGCCCGACAGAGCCCGACAGAGCCCGACAGGGCCCGACCGAGCCCGACAGAGCCCAGTAGAGACCGACAGAGCCCGACAGAGCCCGACAGAGCCCGACAGGGCCCAGTAGAGCCCAGTAGAACCCGACAGAGCCCAGTAGAGCCCGACAGAGCCCGACAGAGCCCGACAGAGCCCGACAGGCCCGACAGAGCCCGACAGGCCCGACAGGGCCCGACAGAGCCCGACAGAGCCCGACAGAACCCGACAGAGCCCGACAGAGCCCAGTAGAACCTGACAGAGCCCGACAGAGCCCGACAGAGCTCGACAGGGCCCGACAGGGCCCGACAGAGCCCGACAGAGCCCGACAGAGCCCGACAGGCCCGACAGAGCCCGACAGGGCCCAGTAGAGCCCGACAGAGCCCGACAGAGCCCGACAGGGCCCGACAGAGCCCGACAGGGCCCGACAGAGCCCAACAGAGCCCGACAGAACCCGACAGAACCCGACAGGGCCCGACAGAGCCCGACAGAGCCCGACAGAGCCCGACAGAGCCCGACAGGGCTCAGTAGAGCCCGACAGAGCCCGACAGAGCCCGACAGAGCCCGACAGAGCCCGACAGAGCCCGACAGGGCCCGACAGGGCCTGACAGAGCCCGTCAGAGACCAGTAGAGCCCGACAGAGCCCGACAGAGCCCGATAGAGCCCGACAGAGCCCGACAGGGCCCAGTAGAGCCCGACAGAGCCCGACAGAGCCCGACAGAGCCCGACAGAGCCCGACAGGGCCCAGTAGAGCCCAGTAGAACCCGACAGAGCCCAGTAGAGCCCGACAGAGCCCGACAGAGCCCGACAGGGCCCGACAGAGCCCGACAGGGCCCGACAGGGCCCCGACAGAGCCGACAGAGCCCGACAGAACCCGACAGAGCCCGACAGAGCCCAGTAGAGCCTGACAGAGCCCGACAGAGCCCGACAGAGCTCGACAGGGCCCGACAGGGACCGACAGAGCCCGACAGAGCCGACAGAGCCCGACAGGGCCCGACAGAGCCCGACAGGGCCCAGTAGAGCCCGACAGAGCCCGACAGAGCCCGACAGAGCCCGACAGGCCCGACAGAGCCCGACAGAGCCCGACAGAACCCGACAGAGCCCGACAGGGCCCGACAGGGCCCGACAGAGCCCGACAGAGCCCGACAGATCCGACAGGGCTCAGTAGAGCCCGACAGAGCCCGACAGAGCGCGACAGAGCCCGACAGGGCCCGATAGAGCCCGACAGAACCCGACAGAGCCCGACAGAGCCCGACAGGGACCGACACGGCCCGACAGAGCCCGACAGAGCCCGACAGAACCTGACAGAGCCCGACAGAGCCCAGTAGAGCCCGACAGAGCCCGACAGAGCCCGACAGAGGCCGACAGGGCCGACAGGGCCCGACAGAGCCCGACAGAGCCCGACAGAGCCCGACAGGGCCCGACAGAGCCGACAGGGCCCAGTAGAGCCCGACAGAGCCCGACAGGGCCCAGACAGGGCCCGACAGGGCTCAGTAGAGCCCGACAGAGCCCAGTAGACACCGACAGAGCCCGACAGAGCCCGACAGGGCCCGACAGGAGCCCGACAGAGCCCAACAGGGCCCGACAGAGCCCGACAGAACCCGACAGGGCCCGACAGAGCCCGAAAGAGCCCGACAGGGCCCAGAAGAGCCCGACAGAGCCCGACAGAGCCGACAGAGCCCGACAAAGCCCGACAGGGCCCGACAGGGCCCGACAGAGCCCGACAGAGCCCGACAGAGCCGGACAGGGCCCGACAGAGCCCAACAGAGCCCGACAGAGCCCGACAGGGCCCAGTAGAGCCCGACAGAGCCCGACAGAGCCCGACAAAGCCGACAGGGCCCCGACAGAGCCCGACAGGGCCCGACAGAGCCCGACAGAGCCCAGTAGAGCTCGACAGAGCCCGACAGAGCCCGACAGGGCCCGACAGGGCCCAGTAGAGCCCGACAGGGCCCGACAGAGCCCGACAGAGCCCAGTAGAGCCCGACAGAGCCCGACAGAGCCCGACAGGCCCGACAGGGCCCAGTAGAGCCCGACAGGGCCCGACAGAGCCCGACAGAGCCCAGTAGAGCCCGACAGAGCCCGACAGAGCCCGACAGAACCCGACAGAGCCCGACAGAATCCCGACAGAGCCCAACAGAGCCCGACAGGGCCCGACAGGGCCCGACAGGGCCCAGTAGAGCCCGACAGAGCCCGACAGAGCCCGACAGAGCCCGACAGGGCCCGACAGAGCCCGACAGAGCCCAGTAGAGCCCGACAGAGCCCGATAGGGCCCGACAGGGCCCGACAGAGCCCAGTTTAGCCCAGTAGAGCCCGACAGAGCCCGACAGAGCCCGACAGAGCCCGACAGATCCCGACAGAGCCCGATAGAGCCCAGTTTAGCCCAGTAGAGACCGACAGGCCCCAGTAGAGCCCAGTAGAAGCCCGACAGAGCCCAGTAGAGCCCGACAGAGTCCGACAGAACCCGACAGAGCCCGACAGAGCCCGACAGAGCCCGACAGGCCCGACAGGGCCCGACAGGGCCCAGTAGAGCCCGACAGAGCCCGACAGAGCCGACAGAGCCCGACAGGGCCCGACAGGGCCCGACAGAGCCAGACAGAGCCAGTAGAGCCCGACAGCGCCTGACAGAGCCCGGACAGAGCCCGACAGGGCCGACAGGGCCCGACAGAGCCCAACAGAGCCCGACAGAGCCTGACAGGGCCCAGTAGAGCCCGACAGAGCCCGACAGAGCCCGACAGAGCCCGACAGGCCCGACAGAGCCCGACAGGGCCCGACAGAGCCCGACAGAGCCCGACAGAACCCGACAGGGCCCGACAGGGCCCAGTAGAGCCCGACAGGGCCCGACAGAGCCCGACAGAGCCCAGTAGAGCCTGACAGAGCCGAACAGAGCCCGACAGGGCCCGACAGGACCTGACAGAGCCCGTCAGAGACCAGTAGAGCCCGACAGAGCCCGACAGGGCCCGACAGAGCCCGACAGAGCCCGACAGGGCCCGACCGAGCCCGACAGAGCACAGTAGAGCCCGACAGAGCCCGACAGAGCCCGACAGAGCCCGACAGAGCCCGACAGGGCCCAGTAGAGCCCAGTAGAACCCGACAGAGCCCAGTAGAGCCCGACAGAGCCCGACAGAGCCCGACAGAGCCCGACAGGGCCCGACAGGGCCCGACAGGGCCCGACAGAGCCCGACAGAACCCGACAGAGCCCGACAGAGCCCAGTAGAGCCCGACAGGGCCCGACAGGGCCCGACAGAGCCCGACAGGGCCCGACAGGGCCCGACAGAGCCCGACAGAGCCCAGTAGAGCCCGACAGAGCCCGACAGAGCCTGACAGAGCCCGACAGGGCCCAGTAGAGCCCGACAGAGCCCGACAGAGACCGACAGAGCCCGACAGGGCCCGACAGAGCCCGACAGAGCCCGACAGGGCCAGTAGAGCCTCACAGAGCCCGACAGAGCTCGACAGAGCCCGACAAAGCCCGACAGGTCCCGACAGGGCCCGACAGAGCCCGACAGGGCCCGAAAGAGCCCGACAGTGCCCGATAGAGCCCGACAGGGCCCAGTAGAGCCTGACAGAGCCCGACAGAGCCCGACAGAGTCCGACAGGGCCCGACAGAGCCCGACAGAGCCCAGTAGAGCCCGACAGAGCCCGACAGATCCCGACAGGGCCCGACAGGGCCCGACAGAGCCCGACATGGCCCGACAGGGCCCGACAGTGCCCAGTAGAGCCCGACAGAGCCCGACAGGGCCCGACAGAGACCGACAGAGCCCGACAGAACCCGACAGGGCCCGACAGGGCCCGACAGAGCCCGACAGAGCCCGACAGAACCCGACAGGGCCCGACAGGGCCCGACAGAGCCCGACAGAGCCCAGTAGAGCCCGACAGAGCCCGACAGAGCCCGACAGAGCCCGACAGAGCCCGACAGGGCCCGACAGAGCCCGACAGGGCCCGACAGAGCCCGACAGAGCCCAGTAGAGCCCGACAGGGCCCGACAGAGCCCTACAGAGGCCGACAGAGCCCGACAGAGCCCGACAGAGCCTGACAGGGCCCGACAGGGCCCGACAGAGCCCGACAGAGCACAGTAGAGCCCGACAGAGCCCGACAGAGCCCGACAGAGCCCGACAGAGCCCGACAGGGCCCGACCGAGCCCGACAGAGCCCAGTAGAGCCCGACAGAGCCCGACAGAGCCCGACAGAGCCCGACAGGGCCCAGTAGAGCCCAGTAGAACCCGACAGAGCCCAGTAGAGCCCGACAGAGCCCGACAGAGCCCGACAGAGCCCGACAGGGCCCGACAGAGCCCGACAGGGCCCGACAGGGCCCGACAGAGCCCGACAGAGCCCGACAGAACCCGACAGAGCCCGACAGAGCCCAGTAGAACCTGACAGAGCCCGACAGAGCCCGACAGAGCTCGACAGGGCCCGACAGGGCCCGACAGAGCCCGACAGAGCCCGACAGAGCCCGACAGGGCCCGACAGAGCCCGACAGGGCCCAGTAGAGCCCGACAGAGCCCGACAGAGCCCGACAGGGCCCGACAGAGCCCGACAGGGCCCGACAGAGCCCAACAGAGCCCGACAGAACCCGACAGAACCCGACAGGGCCCGACAGAGCCCGACAGAGCCCGACAGAGCCCGACAGAGCCCGACAGAGCCCGACAGGGCTCAGTAGAGCCCGACAGAGCCCGACAGAGCCCGACAGAGCCCGACAGAGCCCGACAGGGCCCAGTAGAGCCCAGTAGAACCCGACAGAGCCCAGTAGAGCCCGACAGAGCCCGACAGAGCCCGACAGAGCCCGACAGGGCCCGACAGAGCCCGACAGGGCCCGACAGGGCCCGACAGAGCCCGACAGAGCCCGACAGAACCCGACAGAGCCCGACAGAGCCCAGTAGAGCCTGACAGAGCCCGACAGAGCCCGACAGAGCTCGACAGGGCCCGACAGGGACCGACAGAGCCCGACAGAGCCCGACAGGGCCCGACAGAGCCCGACAGGGCCCAGTAGAGCCCGACAGAGCCCGACAGAGCCCAACAGAGCCCGACAGGGCCCGACAGAGCCCGACAGAGCCCGACAGAACCCGACAGAGCCCGACAGGGCCCGACAGGGCCCGACAGAGCCCGACAGAGCCCGACAGAGCCCGACAGGGCTCAGTAGAGCCCGACAGAGCCCGACAGAGCGCGACAGAGCCCGACAGGGCCCGATAGAGCCCGACAGAACCCGACAGAGCCCGACAGAGCCCGACAGGGCCCGACACGGCCCGACAGAGCCCGACAGAGCCCGACAGGGCCCGACAGAGCCCGACAGAGCCCAGTAGAGCCCGACAGAGCCCGACAGAGCCCGACAGAGGCCGACAGGGCCCGACAGGGCCCGACAGAGCCCGACAGAGCCCGACAGGGCCCGACAGAGCCCGACAGGGCCCGACAGGGAACAGTAGAGCCCAGTAGAGCCCGACAGAGCCCGACAGAGCCCGACAGAGCCCGACAGGGCCCGACAGAGCCCGACAGGGCCCAGTAGAGCCCGACAGAGCCCGACAGGGCCCGACAGGGCCCGACAGGGCCCAGTAGAGCCCGACAGAGCCCAGTAGACACCGACAGAGCCCGACAGAGCCCGACAGGGCCCGACAGAGCCCGACAGAGCCCAACAGGGCCCGACAGAGCCCGACAGAACCCGACAGGGCCCGACAGAGCCCGAAAGAGCCCGACAGGGCCCAGAAGAGCCCGACAGAGCCCGACAGAGCCCGACAGAGCCCGACAAAGCCCGACAGGGCCCGATAGGGCCCGACAGAGCCCGACAGGGCCCGACAGAGCCCGACAGAGCCCGACAGAGCCGGACAGGGCCCGACAGAGCCCAACAGAGCCCGACAGAGCCCGACAGGGCCCAGTAGAGCCCGACAGAGCCCGACAGAGCCCGACAAAGCCCGACAGGGCCTGACAGAGCCCGACAGGGCCCGACAGAGCCCGACAGAGCCCAGTAGAGCTCGACAGAGCCCGACAGAGCCCGACAGGGCCCGACAGGGCCCAGTAGAGCCCGACAGGGCCCGACAGAGCCCGACAGAGCCCAGTAGAGCCCGACAGAGCCCGACAGAGCCCGACAGGGCCCGACAGGGCCCAGTAGAGCCCGACAGAGCCCGACAGAGCCCGACAGGGCCCGACAGGGCCTGACAGAGCCCGTCAGAGACCAGTAGAGCCCGACAGAGCCCGACAGAGCCCGATAGAGCCCGACAGAGCCCGACAGGGCCCAGTAGAGCCCGACAGAGCCCGACAGAGCCCGACAGAGCCCGACAGAGCCCGACAGGGCCCAGTAGAGCCCAGTAGAACCCGACAGAGCCCAGTAGAGCCCGACAGAGCCCGACAGAGCCCGACAGGGCCCGACAGAGCCCGACAGGGCCCGACAGGGCCCGACAGAGCCCGACAGAGCCCGACAGAACCCGACAGAGCCCGACAGAGCCCAGTAGAGCCTGACAGAGCCCGACAGAGCCCGACAGAGCTCGACAGGGCCCGACAGGGACCGACAGAGCCCGACAGAGCCCGACAGAGCCCGACAGGGCCCGACAGAGCCCGACAGGGCCCAGTAGAGCCCGACAGAGCCCGACAGAGCCCGACAGAGCCCGACAGGGCCCGACAGAGCCCGACAGAGCCCGACAGAACCCGACAGAGCCCGACAGGGCCCGACAGGGCCCGACAGAGCCCGACAGAGCCCGACAGATCCCGACAGGGCTCAGTAGAGCCCGACAGAGCCCGACAGAGCGCGACAGAGCCCGACAGGGCCCGATAGAGCCCGACAGAACCCGACAGAGCCCGACAGAGCCCGACAGGGCCCGACACGGCCCGACAGAGCCCGACAGAGCCCGACAGAACCTGACAGAGCCCGACAGAGCCCAGTAGAGCCCGACAGAGCCCGACAGAGCCCGACAGAGGCCGACAGGGCCCGACAGGGCCCGACAGAGCCCGACAGAGCCCGACAGGGCCCGACAGAGCCCGACAGGGCCCGACAGGGAACAGTAGAGCCCAGTAGAGCCCGACAGAGCCCGACAGAGCCCGACAGAGCCCGACAGGGCCCGACAGAGCCCGACAGGGCCCAGTAGAGCCCGACAGAGCCCGACAGGGCCCGACAGGGCCCGACAGGGCTCAGTAGAGCCCGACAGAGCCCAGTAGACACCGACAGAGCCCGACAGAGCCCGACAGGGCCCGACAGAGCCCGACAGAGCCCAACAGGGCCCGACAAAGCCCGACAGAACCCGACAGGGCCCGACAGAGCCCGAAAGAGCCCGACAGGGCCCAGAAGAGCCCGACAGAGCCCGACAGAGCCCGACAGAGCCCGACAAAGCCCGACAGGGCCCGACAGGGCCCGACAGAGCCCGACAGAGCCCGACAGAGCCGGACAGGGCCCGACAGAGCCCAACAGAGCCCGACAGAGCCCGACAGGGCCCAGTAGAGCCCGACAGAGCCCGACAGAGCCCGACAAAGCCCGACAGGGCCCGACAGAGCCCGACAGGGCCCGACAGAGCCCGACAGAGCCCAGTAGAGCTCGACAGAGCCCGACAGAGCCCGACAGGGCCCGACAGGGCCCAGTAGAGCCCGACAGGGCCCGACAGAGCCCGACAGAGCCCAGTAGAGCCCGACAGAGCCCGACAGAGCCCGACAGGGCCCGACAGGGCCCAGTAGAGCCCGACAGAGCCCGACAGAGCCCGACAGGGCCCGACAGGGCCTGACAGAGCCCGTCAGAGACCAGTAGAGCCCGACAGAGCCCGACAGAGCCCGACAGAGCCCGACAGAGCCCGACAGGGCCCGACCGAGCCCGACAGAGCACAGTAGAGCCCGACAGAGCCCGACAGAGCCCGACAGAGCCAGACAGGGCCCAGTAAAGCCCAGTAGAACCCGACAGAGCCCAGTAGAGCCCGACAGAGCCCGACAGAGCCCGACAGGGCCCGACAGAGCCCGACAGGGCCCGACAGGGCCCGACAGAGCCCGACAGAGCCCGACAGAACCCGACAGAGCCCGACAGAGCCCAGTAGAGCCTGACAGAGCCCGACAGAGCCCGACAGAGCCCGACAGAGACCGACAGAGCCCGACAGAGCCCGACAGAGCCCGACAGGGCCCGACAGGGCCCGAGAGAGCCCGACAGAGCCCAGTAGAGCCCGACAGAGCCCGACAGAGCCCGACAGAGCCCGACAGGGCCCAGTAGAGCCCGACAGAGCCCGACAGAGACCGACAGAGCCCGACAGGGCCCGACAGAGCCCGACAGAGCCCGACAGGGCCCAGTAGAGCCTCACAGAGCCCGACAGAGCTCGACAGAGCCCGACAAAGCCCGACAGGGCCCGACAGGGCCCGACAGAGCCCGACAGAGCCCAGTAGAGCCCGACAGAGCCCGACAGAGCCCGACAGAGCCCGACAGGGCCCGACAGAGCCCGACAGGGCCCGACAGAGCCCGACAGAGCCCGACAGGGCCCGACAGAGCCCGACAGGGCCCGACAGAGCCCGACAGAGCCCTACAGAGCCCGACAGAGCCCGACAGGGCCCGACAGGGCCCGACAGAGCCCGACAGGGCCCGACAGAGCCCGACAGAGCCCAGTAGAGCCCGACAGAGCCCGACAGAGCCCGACAGAGCCCGACAGGGCCCGACAGGGCCCGACAGAGCCCGACAGAGCCCGACAGGGCCCGACAGACCCCGACAGAGCCCGACAGAGCCCAGTAGAGCCCGACAGGGCCCGACAGAGCCCGACAGAGCCCGACAGAGCCCAGTAGAGCCCGACAGAGCCCGACAGAGCCCGACAGAACCCGACAGAGCCCGACAGAACCCAGTAGAGCCCGACAGAGCACGACAGAGCCCGACAGAGCCCGACAGGGCCCGACAGGGCCCGACAGAGCCCGACAGAGCCTGACAGAGCCCAGTAGAGCCCGACAGAGCCCGACAGGGCCCGACAGGGCCCAGTAGAGCCCGACAGAGCCCGACAGAGCCCAGAAGAGCCCAGTAGAGCCCGACGGAGCCCGACAGAGCCCGACAGAGCCCAGAAGTGCCCAGTAGAGCCCGACGGAGCCCGACAGAGCCCGACAGAGCCTGACAGAGCCCAATAGAGCCCGACAGAGCCCGACAGAGCCCGACAGGGCCCGACAGGGCCCGACAGAGCCCGACAGAGCCCGACAGGGCCCGACAGGGAACAGTAGAGCCCAGTAGAGCCCGACAGAGCCCGACAGAACCCGACAGAGCCCGACAGGGCCCGACAGGGCCCGACAGGGCCCAGTAGAGCCCGACAGAGCCCGACAGAGCCCAGTAGAGCGCAGTAGAGCCCGACAGAGCCCGACAGAGCCCGACAGAGCCTGACAGAGCCCGACAGGGCCCGACAGAGCCCGACACAGCCCGACAGAGCCCGACAGAGCCTGACAGAGCCCAGTAGAGCCCAACAGAGCCCGACAGAGCCCAACAGAGCCCGACAGGGCCCGACAGGGCCCAGTAGAGCCCGACAGAGCCCGACAGAGTCCAGTAGAGCCCAGTAGAGCCCGACAGAGCCCGACAGAGCCCGACAGAACCCGACAGAGCCCGACAGAGCCCAGTAGAGCCCGACAGAGCCCGACAGAGCCCGACAGGGCCCGACAGGGCCCGACAGGGCCCAGTAGTGCCCGACAGAGCCCGACAGAGCCCGACAGAGCCCGACAGGGCCCGACAGGGCCCGACAGAGCCTGACAGGGCCCGACAGGGCCCGACAGAGCCCGACAGAGCCCGACAGGGCCCAGTAGAGCCCGACAGAGCCCGACAGAGCCCGACAGAGCCCGAAAGAGCCCGACAGGGCCCGACAGGGCCCGACAGGGCCCGACAGGGCCCGACAGAGCCCGACAGAACCCAGTAGAGCCCGACAGAGCCCGACAGAGCCCGACAGGGCCCGACAGGGCCCGACAGAGCCCGACAGAACCCAGTAGAGCCCGACAGAGCCCGACAGAGCCCGACAGGGCCCGACAGGGCCCGACAGGGCCCGTCAGGGAACAGTAGAGCCCAGTAGAGCCCGACAGAGCCCGACAGAGCCCGACAGGGCCCGACAGGGCCCGACAGAGCCCGACAGAGCCCGACAGAGCCCGACAGGGCCCGACAGGGCCCGACAGGGCCCGACACGGCCCGACAGGGCCCGACAGGGCCCGACAGGGCCCGACAGGGCCCGACAGAGCCCAGTAGAGCCCGACAGAGCCCGACAGAGCCCGACAGGGCCCGACAGAGCCCGACAGAGCCCGACAGAGCCCGAAAGAGCCCGACAGGGCCCGACAGAGCCCGACAGGGCCCGACAGGGCCCGACAGGGGCCGACAGAGCCCGACAGAGCCCGACAGGGCCCGACAGGGCCCAGTAAAGCCTGACAGAGCCCGACAGAGCCCGACAGGCCCCGACAGAGCCCGACAGAGCCCGACAGGGCCCGACAGGGCCCAGTAGAGCCCGACAGAGCCCGACAGAGCCCGACAGAGCCCGACAGGGCCCGACAGAGCCCGACAGAGCCCGACAGGGCCCAGTAGAGAACGACAGAGCCCGACAGAGCCCGACAGGGCCCGACAGGGAACAGTAGAGCCCAGTAGAGCCCTACAGAGCCCGACAGAGCCCGACAGAGCCCGACAGAGCCCGACAGGGCCCGACAGAGCCCGACAGAGCCCGACAGGGCCCAGTAGAGCCTCACAGAGCCCGACAGAGCTCGACAGAGCCCGACAAAGCCCGACAGGTCCCGACAGGGCCCGACAGAGCCCGACAGGGCCCGAAAGAGCCCGACAGTGCCCGATAGAGCCCGACAGGGCCCAGTAGAGCCTGACAGAGCCCGACAGAGCCCGACAGAGTCCGACAGGGCCCGACAGAGCCCGACAGAGCCCAGTAGAGCCCGACAGGGCCCGACAGATCCCGACAGGGCCCGACAGGGCCCGACAGAGCCCGACATGGCCCGACAGGGCCCGACAGTGCCCAGTAGAGCCCGACAGAGCCCGACAGGGCCCGACAGAGACCGACAGAGCCCGACAGAACCCGACAGGGCCCGACAGGGCCTGACAGAGCCCGACAGAGCCCGACAGAACCCGACAGGGCCCGACAGGGCCCGACAGAGCCCGACAGAGCCCAGTAGAGCCCGACAGAGCCCGACAGAGCCCGACAGAGCCCGACAGAGCCCGACAGGGCCCGACAGAGCCCGACAGGGCCCGACAGAGCCCAGTAGAGCCCGACAGAGCCCGACAGGGCCCGACAGAGCCCGACAGGGCCCGACAGAGCCCGACAGAGCCCAGTAGAGCCCGACAGGGCCCGACAGAGCCCGACAGAGCCCGACAGAGCCCGACAGAGCCCAGTAGAGCCCGACAGAGCCCGACAGAGCCCGACAGGGCCCGACAGGGCGCAGTAGAGCCCGACAGAGCCCGACAGAGCCCGACAGGGCCCTACAGGGCCCGACAGAGCCTGACAGAGCCCAGTAGAGCCCGACAGAGCCCGACAGGGCCCGACAGAGCTCGACAGAGCCCAGTAGAGCCCGACAGGGCCCGACAGAGCCCTACAGAGGCCGACAGAGCCCGACAGAGCCCGACAGAGCCTGACAGGGCCCGACAGGGCCCGACAGAGCCCGACAGAGCACAGTAGAGCCCGACAGAGCCCGACAGAGCCCGACAGAGCCCGACAGAGCCCGACAGGGCCCGACCGAGCCCGACAGAGCCCAGTAGAGCCCGACAGAGCCCGACAGAGCCCGACAGAGCCCGACAGGGCCCGACAGAGCCCGACAGGGCCCGACAGGGCCCGACAGAGCCCGACAGAGCCCGACAGAGCCCGACAGGGCCCGACAGAGCCCAGTAGAACCTGACAGAGCCCGACAGGGCCCGACAGAGCTCGACAGGGCCCGACAGGGCCCGACAGAGCCCGACAGAGCCCGACAGAGCCCGACAGGGCCCGACAGAGCCCGACAGGGCCCAGTAGAGCCCGACAGAGCCCGACAGAGCCCGACAGGGCCCGACAGAGCCCGACAGGGCCCGACAGAGCCCAACAGAGCCCGACAGAACCCGACAGAACCCGACAGGGCCCGACAGAGCCCGACAGAGCCCGACAGAGCCCGACAGAGCCCGACAGAGCCCGACAGGGCTCAGTAGAGCCCGACAGAGCCCGACAGAGCCCGACAGAGCCCGACAGGGCCCAGTAGAGCCCAGTAGAACCCGACAGAGCCCAGTAGAGCCCGACAGAGCCCGACAGAGCCCGACAGAGCCCGACAGGGCCCGACAGAGCCCGACAGGGCCCGACAGGGCCCGACAGAGCCCGACAGAGCCCAACAGAACCCGACAGAGCCCGACAGAGCCCAGTAGAGCCTGACAGAGCCCGACAGAGCCCGACAGAGCTCGACAGGGCCCGACAGGGACCGACAGAGCCCGACAGAGCCCGACAGAGCCCGACAGGGCCCGACAGAGCCCGACAGGGCCCAGTAGAGCCCGACAGAGCCCGACAGAGCCCGACAGAGCCCGACAGGGCCCGACAGAGCCCGACAGAGCCCGACAGAACCCGACAGAGCCCGACAGGGCCCGACAGGGCCCGACAGAGCCCGACAGAGCCCGACAGAGCCCGACAGGGCTCAGTAGAGCCCGACAGAGCCCGACAGAGCGCGACAGAGCCCGACAGGGCCCGATAGAGCCCGACAGAACCCGACAGAGCCCGACAGAGCCCGACAGGGCCCGACACGGCCCGACAGAGCCCGACAGAGCCCGACAGAACCCGACAGAGCCCGACAGAGCCCAGTAGAGCCCGACAGAGCCCGACAGAGCCCGACAGAGGCCGACAGGGCCCGACAGGGCCCGACAGAGCCCGACAGAGCCCGACAGGGCCCGACAGAGCCCGACAGGGCCCAGTAGAGCCCGACAGAGCCCGACAGGGCCCGACAGGGCCCGACAGGGCCCAGTAGAGCCCGACAGAGCCCAGTAGACACCGACAGAGCCCGACAGAGCCCGACAGGGCCCGACAGAGCCTGACAGAGCCCAACAGGGCCCGACAGAGCCCGACAGAACCCGACAGGGCCCGACAGAGCCCGAAAGAGCCCGACAGGGCCCAGAAGAGCCCGACAGAGCCCGACAGAGCCCGACAGAGCCCGACAAAGCCCGACAGGGCCCGACAGGGCCCGACAGAGCCCGACAGGGCCCGACAGAGCCCGACAGAGCCCGACAGAGCCGGACAGGGCCCGACAGAGCCCAACAGAGCCCGACAGAGCCCGACAGGGCCCAGTAGAGCCCGACAGAGCCCGACAGAGCCCGACAAAGCCCGACAGGGCCCGACAGAGCCCGACAGGGCCCGACAGAGCCCGACAGAGCCCAGTAGAGCTCGACAGAGCCCGACAGAGCCCGACAGGGCCCGACAGGGCCCAGTAGAGCCCGACAGGGCCCGACAGAGCCCGACAGAGCCCAGTAGAGCCCGACAGAGCCCGACAGAGCCCGACAGGGCCCGACAGGGCCCAGTAGAGCCCGACAGAGCCCGACAGAGCCCGACAGGGCCCGACAGGGCCTGACAGAGCCCGTCAGAGACCAGTAGAGCCCGACAGAGCCCGACAGAGCCCGACAGAGCCCGACAGGGCCCGACAGGGCCCGACAGAGCACAGTAGAGCCCGACAGAGCCCGACAGAGCCCGACAGAGCCAGACAGGGCCCAGTAAAGCCCAGTAGAACCCGACAGAGCCCAGTAGAGCCCGACAGAGCCCGACAGAGCCCGACAGAGCCCGACAGGGTCCGACAGAGCCCGACAGGGCCCGACAGGGCCCGACAGAGCCCGACAGAGCCCGACAGAACCCGACAGAGCCCGACAGAGCCCAGTAGAGCCTGACAGAGCCCGACAGAGCCCGACAGAGCTCGACAGGGCCCGACAGAGCCCGACAGAGCCCGACAGAGCCCGACAGAGCCCGACAGGGCCCGACAGGGCCCGAGAGAGCCCGACAGAGCCCAGTAGAGCCCGACAGAGCCCGACAGAGCCCGACAGAGCCCGACAGGGCCCAGTAGAGCCCGACAGAGCCCGACAGAGACCGACAGAGCCCGACAGGGCCCGACAGAGCCCGACAGAGCCCGACAGGGCCCAGTAGAGCCTCACAGAGCCCGACAGAGCTCGACAGAGCCCGACAAAGCCCGACAGGGCCCGACAGGGCCCGACAGAGCCCGACAGAGCCCAGTAGAGCCCGACAGAGCCCGACAGAGCCCGACAGAGCCCGACAGAGCCCGACAGGGCCCGACAGAGCCCGACAGGGCCCGACAGAGCCCGACAGAGCCCGACAGGGCCCGACAGAGCCCGACAGGGCCCGACAGGGCCCGACAGAGCCCGACAGAGCCCAGTAGAGCCCGACAGAGCCCGACAGAGCCCGACAGAGCCCGACAGGGCCCGACAGGGCCCGACAGAGCCCGAAAGAGCCCGACAGGGCCCGACAGGGCCCGACAGAGCCCAGTAGAGCCCGACAGAGCCCGACAGAGCCCGAAAGGGCCCGACAGGGCCCGACAGGGCTCGACAGGGCCCGACAGAGCCCGACAGAGCCCGACAGGGCCCGACAGACCCCGACAGAGCCCGACAGAGCCCAGTAGAGCCCGACAGGGCCCGACAGAGCCCGACAGAGCCCGACAGAGCCCAGTAGAGCCCGACAGAGCCCGACAGAGCCCGACAGAACCCGACAGAGCCCGACAGAACCCAGTAGAGCCCGACAGAGCACGACAGAGCCCGACAGAGCCCGACAGGGCCCGACAGGGCCCGACAGAGCCCGACAGAGCCTGACAGAGCCCAGTAGAGCCCGACAGAGCCCGACAGAGCCCGACAGAGCCCGACAGGGGCCGACAGGGCCCAGTAGAGCCCGACAGAGCCCGACAGAGCCCAGAAGAGCCCAGTAGAGCCCGACGGAGCCCGACAGAGCCCGACAGAGCCTGACAGAGCCCAATAGAGCCCGACAGAGCCCGACAGAGCCCGACAGGGCCCGACAGGGCCCGACAGAGCCCGACAGAGCCCGACAGGGCCCGACAGGGAACAGTAGAGCCCAGTAGAGCCCGACAGAGCCCGACAGAACCCGACAGAGCCCGACAGGGCCCGACAGGGCCCGACAGGGCCCAGTAGAGCCCGACAGAGCCCGACAGAGCCCAGTAGAGCGCAGTAGAGCCCGACAGAGCCCGACAGAGCCCGACAGAGCCTGACAGAGCCCGACAGGGCCCGACAGAGCCCGACAGAGCCCGACAGAGCCCGACAGAGCCTGACAGAGCCCAGTAGAGCCCAACAGAGCCCGACAGAGCCCAACAGAGCCCGACAGGGCCCGACAGGGCCCAGTAGAGCCCGACAGAGCCCGACAGAGTCCAGTAGAGCCCAGTAGAGCCCGACAGAGCCCGACAGAGCCCGACAGAACCCGACAGAGCCCGACAGAGCCCAGTAGAGCCCGACAGAGCCCGACAGAGCCCGACAGAGCCCGACAGGGCCCGACAGGGCCCAGTAGAGCCCGACAGAGCCCGACAGAGCCCGACAGAGCCCGACAGGGCCCGACAGGGCCCGACAGAGCCTGACAGGGCCCGACAGGGCCCGACAGAGCCCGACAGAGCCCGACAGGGCCCAGTAGAGCCCGACAGAGCCCGACAGAGCCCGACAGAGCCCGAAAGAGCCCGACAGGGCCCGACAGGGCCCGACAGAGCCCGACAGGGCCCGACAGGGCCCGTCAGGGCCCGACAGGGCCCGACAGAGCCCAGTAGAGCCCGACAGAGCCCGACAGAGCCCGACAGGGCCCGACAGAGCCCGACAGAGCCCGAAAGAGCCCGACAGGGCCCGACAGAGCCCGACAGGGCCCGACAGGGCCCGACAGGGGCCGACAGAGCCCGACAGAGCCCGACAGGGCCCGACAGGGCCCAGTAAAGCCTGACAGAGCCCGACAGAGCCCGACAGGCCCCGACAGAGCCCGACAGAGCCCGACAGGGCCCGACAGGGCCCAGTAGAGCCCGACAGAGCCCGACAGAGCCCGACAGAGCCCGACAGGGCCCGACAGAGCCCGACAGAGCCCGACAGGGCCCAGTAGAGAACGACAGAGCCCGACAGAGCCCGACAGGGCCCGACAGGGAACAGTAGAGCCCAGTAGAGCCCTACAGAGCCCGACAGAGCCCGACAGAGCCCGACAGAGCCCGACAGGGCCCGACAGAGCCCGACAGAGCCCGACAGGGCCCAGTAGAGCCTCACAGAGCCCGACAGAGCTCGACAGAGCCCGACAAAGCCCGACAGGTCCCGACAGGGCCCGACAGAGCCCGACAGGGCCCGAAAGAGCCCGACAGTGCCCGATAGAGCCCGACAGGGCCCAGTAGAGCCTGACAGAGCCCGACAGAGCCCGACAGAGTCCGACAGGGCCCGACAGAGCCCGACAGAGCCCAGTAGAGCCCGACAGAGCCCGACAGATCCCGACAGGGCCCGACAGGGCCCGACAGAGCCCGACATGGCCCGACAGGGCCCGACAGTGCCCAGTAGAGCCCGACAGAGCCCGACAGGGCCCGACAGAGACCGACAGAGCCCGACAGAACCCGACAGGGCCCGACAGGGCCCGACAGAGCCCGACAGAGCCCGACAGAACCCGACAGGGCCCGACAGGGCCCGACAGAGCCCGACAGAGCCCAGTAGAGCCCGACAGAGCCCGACAGAGCCCGACAGAGCCCGACAGAGCCCGACAGGGCCCGACAGAGCCCGACAGGGCCCGACAGAGCCCAGTAGAGCCCGACAGAGCCCGACAGGGCCCGACAGAGCCCGACAGGGCCCGACAGAGCCCGACAGAGCCCAGTAGAGCCCGACAGGGCCCGACAGAGCCCGACAGAGCCCGACAGAGCCCGACAGAGCCCAGTAGAGCCCGACAGAGCCCGACAGAGCCCGACAGGGCCCGACAGGGCGCAGTAGAGCCCGACAGAGCCCGACAGAGCCCGACAGGGCCCTACAGGGCCCGACAGAGCCTGACAGAGCCCAGTAGAGCCCGACAGAGCCCGACAGAGCCCGACAGAGCCCGACAGGGCCCGACAGAGCCCGACAGAGCCCAGTAGAGCCCGACAGGGCCCGACAGAGCCCTACAGAGGCCGACAGAGCCCGACAGAGCCCGACAGAGCCTGACAGGGCCCGACAGGGCCCGACAGAGCCCGACAGAGCACAGTAGAGCCCGACAGAGCCCGACAGAGCCCGACAGAGCCCGACAGAGCCCGACAGGGCCCGACCGAGCCCGACAGAGCCCAGTAGAGCCCGACAGAGCCCGACAGAGCCCGACAGAGCCCGACAGGGCCCGACAGAGCCCGACAGGGCCCGACAGGGCCCGACAGAGCCCGACAGGGCCCGACAGAGCCCAACAGAGCCCGACAGAACCCGACAGAACCCGACAGGGCCCGACAGAGCCCGACAGAGCCCGACAGAACCCGACAGAACCCGACAGGGCCCGACAGAGCCCGACAGAGCCCGACAGAGCCCGACAGAGCCCGACAGAGCCCGACAGGGCTCAGTAGAGCCCGACAGAGCCCGACAGAGCCCGACAGAGCCCGACAGGGCCCAGTAGAGCCCAGTAGAACCCGACAGAGCCCAGTAGAGCCCGACAGAGCCCGACAGAGCCCGACAGAGCCCGACAGGGCCCGACAGAGCCCGACAGGGCCCGACAGAACCCGACAGAGCCCAACAGAGCCCGACAGAACCCGACAGAACCCGACAGGGCCCGACAGAGCCCGACAGAGCCCGACAGAGCCCGACAGAGCCCGACAGAGCCCGACAGGGCTCAGTAGAGCCCGACAGAGCCCGACAGAGCCCGACAGAGCCCGACAGGGCCCAGTAGAGCCCAGTAGAACCCGACAGAGCCCAGTAGAGCCCGACAGAGCCCGACAGAGCCCGACAGAGCCCGACAGGGCCCGACAGAGCCCGACAGGGCCCGACAGGGCCCGACAGAGCCCGACAGAGCCCAACAGAACCCGACAGAGCCCGACAGAGCCCAGTAGAGCCTGACAGAGCCCGACAGAGCCCGACAGAGCTCGACAGGGCCCGACAGGGACCGACAGAGCCCGACAGAGCCCGACAGAGCCCGACAGGGCCCGACAGAGCCCGACAGGGCCCAGTAGAGCCCGACAGAGCCCGACAGAGCCCGACAGAGCCCGACAGGGCCCGACAGAGCCCGACAGAGCCCGACAGAACCCGACAGAGCCCGACAGGGCCCGACAGGGCCCGACAGAGCCCGACAGAGCCCGACAGAGCCCGACAGGGCTCAGTAGAGCCCGACAGAGCCCGACAGAGCGCGACAGAGCCCGACAGGGCCCGATAGAGCCCGACAGAACCCGACAGAGCCCGACAGAGCCCGACAGGGCCCGACACGGCCCGACAGAGCCCGACAGAGCCCGACAGAACCCGACAGAGCCCGACAGAGCCCAGTAGAGCCCGACAGAGCCCGACAGAGCCCGACAGAGGCCGACAGGGCCCGACAGGGCCCGACAGAGCCCGACAGAGCCCGACAGGGCCCGACAGAGCCCGACAGGGCCCGACAGGGAACAGTAGAGCCCAGTAGAGCCCGACAGAGCCCGACAGAGCCCGACAGAGCCCGACAGGGCCCGACAGAGCCCGACAGGGCCCAGTAGAGCCCGACAGAGCCCGACAGGGCCCGACAGGGCCCGACAGGGCCCAGTAGAGCCCGACAGAGCCCAGTAGACACCGACAGAGCCCGACAGAGCCCGACAGGGCCCGACAGAGCCTGACAGAGCCCAACAGGGCCCGACAGAGCCCGACAGAACCCGACAGGGCCCGACAGAGCCCGAAAGAGCCCGACAGGGCCCAGAAGAGCCCGACAGAGCCCGACAGAGCCCGACAGAGCCCGACAAAGCCCGACAGGGCCCGACAGGGCCCGACAGAGCCCGACAGGGCCCGACAGAGCCCGACAGAGCCCGACAGAGCCGGACAGGGCCCGACAGAGCCCAACAGAGCCCGACAGAGACCGACAGGGCCCAGTAGAGCCCGACAGAGCCCGACAGAGCCCGACAAAGCCCGACAGGGCCCGACAGAGCCCGACAGGGCCCGACAGAGCCCGACAGAGCCCAGTAGAGCTCGACAGAGCCCGACAGAGCCCGACAGGGCCCGACAGGGCCCAGTAGAGCCCGACAGGGCCCGACAGAGCCCGACAGAGCCAGTAGAGCCCGACAGAGCCCGACAGAGCCCGACAGGGCCCGACAGGGCCCAGTAGAGCCCGACAGAGCCCGACAGAGCCCGACAGGGCCCGACAGGGCCTGACAGAGCCCGTCAGAGACCAGTAGAGCCCGACAGAGCCCGACAGAGCCCGACAGAGCCCGACAGAGCCCGACAGGGCCCGACCGAGCCCGACAGAGCACAGTAGAGCCCGACAGAGCCCGACAGAGCCCGACAGAGCCAGACAGGGCCCAGTAAAGCCCAGTAGAACCAGACAGAGCCCAGTAGAGCCCGACAGAGCCCGACAGAGCCCGACAGAGCCCGACAGGGTCCGACAGAGCCCGACAGGGCCCGACAGGGCCCGACAGAGCCCGACAGAGCCCGACAGAACCCGACAGAGCCCGACAGAGCCCAGTAGAGCCTGACAGAGCCCGACAGAGCCCGACAGAGCTCGACAGGGCCCGACAGAGCCCGACAGAGCCCGACAGAGCCCGACAGAGCCCGACAGGGCCCGACAGGGCCCGAGAGAGCCCGACAGAGCCCAGTAGAGCCCGACAGAGCCCGACAGAGCCCGACAGAGCCCGACAGGGCCCAGTAGAGCCCGACAGAGCCCGACAGAGACCGACAGAGCCCGACAGGGCCCGACAGAGCCCGACAGAGCCCGACAGGGCCCAGTAGAGCCTCACAGAGCCCGACAGAGCTCGACAGAGCCCGACAAAGCCCGACAGGGCCCGACAGGGCCCGACAGAGCCCGACAGAGCCCAGTAGAGCCCGACAGAGCCCGACAGAGCCCGACAGAGCCCGACAGAGCCCGACAGGGCCCGACAGAGCCCGACAGGGCCCGACAGAGCCCGACAGAGCCCGACAGGGCCCGACAGAGCCCGACAGGGCCCGACAGGGCCCGACAGAGCCCGACAGAGCCCAGTAGAGCCCGACAGAGCCCGACAGAGCCCGACAGAGCCCGACAGGGCCCGACAGGGCCCGACAGAGCCCGAAAGAGCCCGACAGGGCCCGACAGGGCCCGACAGAGCCCAGTAGAGCCCGACAGAGCCCGACAGAGCCCGAAAGGGCCCGACAGGGCCCGACAGGGCTCGACAGGGCCCGACAGAGCCCGACAGAGCCCGACAGGGCCCGACAGACCCCGACAGAGCCCGACAGAGCCCAGTAGAGCCCGACAGGGCCCGACAGAGCCCGACAGAGCCCGACAGAGCCCAGTAGAGCCCGACAGAGCCCGACAGAGCCCGACAGAACCCGACAGAGCCCGACAGAACCCAGTAGAGCCCGACAGAGCACGACAGAGCCCGACAGAGCCCGACAGGGCCCGACAGGGCCCGACAGAGCCCGACAGAGCCTGACAGAGCCCAGTAGAGCCCGACAGAGCCCGACAGAGCCCGACAGAGCCCGACAGGGGCCGACAGGGCCCAGTAGAGCCCGACAGAGCCCGACAGAGCCCAGAAGAGCCCAGTAGAGCCCGACGGAGCCCGACAGAGCCCGACAGAGCCTGACAGAGCCCAATAGAGCCCGACAGAGCCCGACAGAGCCCGACAGGGCCCGACAGGGCCCGACAGAGCCCGACAGAGCCCGACAGGGCCCGACAGGGAACAGTAGAGCCCAGTAGAGCCCGACAGAGCCCGACAGAACCCGACAGAGCCCGACAGGGCCCGACAGGGCCCAGTAGAGCCCGACAGAGCCCGACAGAGCCCAGTAGAGCGCAGTAGAGCCCGACAGAGCCCGACAGAGCCCGACAGAGCCTGACAGAGCCCGACAGGGCCCGACAGAGCCCGACAGAGCCCGACAGAGCCCGACAGAGCTTGACAGAGCCCAGTAGAGCCCAACAGAGCCCGACAGAGCCCAACAGAGCCCGACAGGGCCCGACAGGGCCCAGTAGAGCCCGACAGAGCCCGACAGAGTCCAGTAGAGCCCAGTAGAGCCCGACAGAGCCCGACAGAGCCCGACAGAACCCGACAGAGCCCGACAGAGCCCAGTAGAGCCCGACAGAGCCCGACAGAGCCCGACAGGGCCCGACAGGGCCCGACAGGGCCCAGTAGAGCCCGACAGAGCCCGACAGAGCCCGACAGAGCCCGACAGGGCCCGACAGGGCCCGACAGAGCCTGACAGGGCCCGACAGGGCCCGACAGAGCCCGACAGAGCCCGACAGGGCCCAGTAGAGCCCGACAGAGCCCGACAGAGCCCGACAGAGCCCGAAAGAGCCCGACAGGGCCCGACAGGCCCGACAGAGCCCGACAGAACCCAGTAGAGCCCGACAGAGCCCGACAGAGCCCGACAGGGCCCGACAGGGCCCGACAGAGCCCGACAGAACCCAGTAGAGCCCGACAGAGCCCGACAGAGCCCGGACAGGGCCCGACAGGGCCCGACAGGGCCCGTCAGGGAACAGTAGAGCCCAGTAGAGCCCGACAGAGCCCGACAGAGCCCGACAGGGCCCGACAGGGCCCGACAGAGCCCGACAGAGCCCGACAGGGCCCGACAGGGCCCGACACAGCCCGACAGAGCCCGACAGGGCCCGACAGGGCCCGACAGGGCCCGACAGAGCCCAGTAGAGCCCGACCGAGCCCGACAGAGCCCGACAGGGCCCGACAGATCCCGACAGAGCCCGACAGAGCCCGACAGAGCACGACAGGGCCCAGTAGAGCCCGACAGAGCCCGACAGAGCCCGACAGAGCCCGAAAGAGCCCGACAGGGCCCGACAGAGCCCGACAGGGCCCGACAGGGCCCGACAGGGCCCAGTAGAGCCCCACAGAGCCCGACAGAGCCCGACAGAGCCCAGTAGAGCCCGACAGAGCCCGATAGAGCCCGACAGAGCCCGACAGAGCCCGACAGAGCCCAGTAGAGCCCGACAGAGCCCGACAGAGCCCGACAGAACCCGACAGAGCCCAGTAGAGCCCGACAGAGCCCGACAGAGCCCGACAGGGCCCGACAGGGCCCAGTAGAGCCCCACAGAGCCCGACAGAGCCCGACAGAGCCCAGTAGAGCCCGACAGAGCCCGATAGAGCCCGACAGAGCCCGACAGAGCCCGACAGGGCCCGACAGGGCCCGACAGGGCCCGACAGAGCCCGACAGGGCCCGACAGGGCCCGACAGAGCCCAGTAGAGCCCGACAGGGCCCGACAGAGCCCGACAGAGCCCAACAGGGCCCGACAGAGCCCGACAGAGCCCGACAGAGCCCGACAGGGCCCAGTAGAGCCTGACAGAGCCCGACAGAGCCCGACAGAGCCCAACAGGGCCCGACAGGGCCCGACAGAGCCCGACAGGGCCCGACAGGGCCCGACAGAGCCCGACAGAGCCCGACAGGGCCCGACAGGGCCCGACAGGGCCCGACAGAGCCCGACAGATTCCGACAGGGCCCGACAGGGCCCAGTAAAGCCCGACAGATCCCGACAGAGCCCGACAGAGCCCGACAGAGCCCGACAGGGCCCGACAGAGCCCGACAGAGCCCGACAGAGCCCGACAGGGCCCGACAGGGCCCAGTAGAGCCCGACAGAGCCCGACAGAGCCCAGTAGAGCCCGACAGAGCCCGACAGAGCCCGACAGAGCCCGACAGGGCCCGACAGAGCCCGACAGAGCCCGACAGGGCCCAGTAGAGAACGACAGAGCCCGACAGAGCCCGACAGGGCCCTACAGGGAACAGTAGAGCCCAGTAGAGCCCTACAGAGCCCGACAGAGCCCGACAGAGCCCGACAGGGCCCAGTAGAGCCCGACAGAGCCCGACAGAGCCCGACAGGGCCCGACAGAGCCCGACAGAGCCCAGTAGAGCCCGACAGAGCCCGACAGGGCCCGACAGATCCCGACAGAGCCCGACAGAGCCCAGTAGAGCCCGACAGAGCCCGACAGAGCCCGACAGGGCCCGACAGGGCCCGACAGGGCCCAGTAGAGCCCGACAGAGCCCGGCAGAGCCCGACAGGGCCCGACAGGGCCCGACAGGGCCCAGTAGAGCCCGACAGAGCCCGACAGAGCCCGACAGAGCCCGACAGGGCCCGACAGAGCCCGACAGCCCGACAGGGCCCGACAGGGCCCAGTAGAGCCCGACAGAGCCCGACAGAGCCGACAGAGCCCAGTAGAGCCCGACAGAGCCCGACAGAGCCCGACAGAGCCCGACAGAGCCCGACAGGGCCCGACAGAGCCCGACAGGGCCCGACAGAGCCCGACAGAGCCCGACAGGGCCCGACAGAGCCCGACAGAGCCCAGTAGAGCCCGACAGAGCCCGACAGAGCCCGACAGGGCCCGACAGGGCCCGACAGAGCCCGACAGGGCCCGACAGAGCCCGACAGAGCCCAGTAGAGCCCGACAGAGCCCGACAGAGCCCGACAGAGCCCGACAGGGCCCGACAGGGCCCGACAGAGCCCGACAGAGCCCGACAGGGCCCGACAGAGCCCAGTAGAGCCCGACAGAGCCCGACAGAGCCCGAAAGGGCCCGACAGGGCCCGACAGGGCTCGACAGGGCCCGACAGAGCCCGACAGAGCCCGACAGGGCCCGACAGACCCCGACAGAGCCCGACAGAGCCCAGTAGAGCCCGACAGAGCCCGACAGAGCCCGACAGAGCCCGACAGGGCCCGACAGAGCCCGACAGAGCCCGACAGGGCCCGACAGGGAACAGTAGAGCCCAGTAGAGCCCGACAGAGCCCGACAGAGCCCGACAGGGCCCGACAGGGCCCGACAGGGCCCAGTAGAGCCCGACAGAGCCCGACAGAGCCCAGTAGAGCCCAGTAGAGCCCGACAGAGCCCGACAGAGCCCGACAGAGCCTGAACAGAGCCCGACAGGGCCCGACAGGGCCCGACAGAGCCCGACAGAGCCCGACAGGGCCCGACAGGGCCCAGTAGAGCCCGACAGAGCCCGACAGAGCCCGAGAGGGCCCGACAGAGCCCGACAGAGCCCGACAGGGCCCGACAGTGCCCAGTAGAGCCCGACAGAGCCCGACAGAGCCCGACAGGGCCCGACAGGGCCCGACAGAGCCCGACAGAGCCCGACAGGGCCCGACAGGGCCCAATAGAGCCCGACAGAGCCTGACAGGGCCCGACAGAGCCCAGTAGAGCCCGACAGAGCCCGACAGAGCCCGACAGAGCCCGACAGGGCCCGACAGGGCCCGACAGGGCCCGACAGAGCCCAGTAGAGCCCGACAGAGCCCGACAGGGCCCGACAGAGCCCGACAGGGTCCGACAGAGACCGACAGAGCCCGACAGGGCCCGACAGGGCCCGACAGGGCCCGACAGAGCCCGACAGAGCCCGACAGAGCCCAGTAGAGCCCGACAGAGCCCGACAGGGCCCGACAGGGCCCGACAGGGCCCAGTAGAGCCCGACAGAGCCCGACAGGGCCCGACAGGGCCCTACAGGGCCCAGTAGAGCCCGACAGAGCCCGACAGGGCCCGACAGAGCCCGACAGAGCCCAGTAGAGCCCGACAGAGCCCGACAGAGCCCGACAGATACCGACAGAGCCCGACAGAGGCCGACAGGGCCCGACAGAGCCCGACAGAGCCCGACAGAGCCCGACAGAGCCCGAGAGGGCCCGACAGAGCCCGACAGAGCCCAGTAGAGCCCGACAGGGCCCGACAGAGCCCGACAGAGCCCGACAGAGCCCGACAGAGCCCGACAGAGCCCAATAGAGCCCGAGAGAGCCCGACAGAGCCCGACAGGGCCCGACAGGGCGCAGTAGAGCCCGACAGAGCCCGACAGAGCCCGACAGGGCCCTACAGGGCCCGACAGAGCCCGACAGAGCCCAGTAGAGCCCGACAGAGCCCGACAGAGCCCGACAGGGCCCGACAGAGCCCGACAGAGCCCAGTAGATCCCGACAGAGCCCGACAGAGCCCGACAGAGCCCGACAGAGCCCGACAGGGCCCAGTAGAGCCCAGTAGAACCCGACAGAGCCCAGTAGAGCCCGACAGAGCCCGACAGAGCCCGACAGAGCCCGACAGGGCCCGACAGAGCCCGACAGGGCCCGACAGGGCCCGACAGAGGCCGACAGAGCCCGACAGAACCCGACAGAGCCCGACAGAGCCCAGTAGAACCTGACAGAGCCCGACAGAGCCCGACAGAGCTTGACAGGGCCCGACAGGGCCCGACAGGGCCCGACAGAGCCCGACAGGGCCCGAAAGAGCCCGACAGTGCCCGATAGAGCCCGACAGGGCCCAGTAGAGCCTGACAGAGCCCGACAGAGCCCGACAGAGTCCGACAGGGCCCGACAGAGCCCGACAGAGCCCAGTAGAGCCCGACAGAGCCCGACAGATCCCGACAGGGCCCGACAGGGCCCGACAGAGCCCGACATGGCCCGACAGGGCCCGACAGTGCCCAGTAGAGCCCGACAGAGCCCGACAGGGCCCGACAGAGACCGACAGAGCCCGACAGAACCCGACAGGGCCCGACAGGGCCCGACAGAGCCCGACAGAGCCCGACAGAACCCGACAGGGCCCGACAGGGCCCGACAGAGCCCGACAGAGCCCAGTAGAGCCCGACAGAGCCCGACAGAGCCCGACAGAGCCCGACAGAGCCCGACAGGGCCCGACAGAGCCCGACAGGGCCCGACAGAGCCCAGTAGAGCCCGACAGAGCCCGACAGGGCCCGACAGAGCCCGACAGGGCCCGACAGAGCCCGACAGAGCCCAGTAGAGCCCGACAGGGCCCGACAGAGCCCGACAGAGCCCGACAGAGCCCGACAGAGCCCAGTAGAGCCCGACAGAGCCCGACAGAGCCCGACAGGGCCCGACAGGGCGCAGTAGAGCCCGACAGAGCCCGACAGAGCCCGACAGGGCCCTACAGGGCCCGACAGAGCCTGACAGAGCCCAGTAGAGCCCGACAGAGCCCGACAGAGCCCGACAGAGCCCGACAGGGCCCGACAGAGCCCGACAGAGCCCAGTAGAGCCCGACAGGGCCCGACAGAGCCCTACAGAGGCCGACAGAGCCCGACAGAGCCCGACAGAGCCTGACAGGGCCCGACAGGGCCCGACAGAGCCCGACAGAGCACAGTAGAGCCCGACAGAGCCCGACAGAGCCCGACAGAGCCCGACAGAGCCCGACAGGGCCCGACCGAGCCCGACAGAGCCCAGTAGAGCCCGACAGAGCCCGACAGAGCCCGACAGAGCCCGACAGGGCCCGACAGAGCCCGACAGGGCCCGACAGGGCCCGACAGAGCCCGACAGAGCCCGACAGAGCCCGACAGGGCCCGACAGAGCCCAGTAGAACCTGACAGAGCCCGACAGGGCCCGACAGAGCTCGACAGGGCCCGACAGGGCCCGACAGAGCCCGACAGAGCCCGACAGAGCCCGACAGGGCCCGACAGAGCCCGACAGGGCCCAGTAGAGCCCGACAGAGCCCGACAGAGCCCGACAGGGCCCGACAGAGCCCGACAGGGCCCGACAGAGCCCAACAGAGCCCGACAGAACCCGACAGAACCCGACAGGGCCCGACAGAGCCCGACAGAGCCCGACAGAGCCCGACAGAGCCCGACAGAGCCCGACAGGGCTCAGTAGAGCCCGACAGAGCCCGACAGAGCCCGACAGAGCCCGACAGGGCCCAGTAGAGCCCAGTAGAACCCGACAGAGCCCAGTAGAGCCCGACAGAGCCCGACAGAGCCCGACAGAGCCCGACAGGGCCCGACAGAGCCCGACAGGGCCCGACAGGGCCCGACAGAGCCCGACAGAGCCCAACAGAACCCGACAGAGCCCGACAGAGCCCAGTAGAGCCTGACAGAGCCCGACAGAGCCCGACAGAGCTCGACAGGGCCCGACAGGGACCGACAGAGCCCGACAGAGCCCGACAGAGCCCGACAGGGCCCGACAGAGCCCGACAGGGCCCAGTAGAGCCCGACAGAGCCCGACAGAGCCCGACAGAGCCCGACAGGGCCCGACAGAGCCCGACAGAGCCCGACAGAACCCGACAGAGCCCGACAGGGCCCGACAGGGCCCGACAGAGCCCGACAGAGCCCGACAGAGCCCGACAGGGCTCAGTAGAGCCCGACAGAGCCCGACAGAGCGCGACAGAGCCCGACAGGGCCCGATAGAGCCCGACAGAACC